>NW_027528804.1:1866193-1903567 GCF_008692635.1 Crocuta crocuta
GCCCGGCCACCGGAGCTGCCCCTTTCTTCCCGCCGCGTCTGCGCTCCGCGCGCGGCCCGGCTCCTCCGGTGGTGGGGGTCTCTGGAGGGGCGGTCTGGCCGGGACGAGGTGGGAGCGCCCCGTGTGCGTCCCGTCAAAGTCCGCACCTTCGGATTGCCTGGAACTTTCTAGAGCGCGTGGGACGGGGGCCTCGAGTTTCTCCAGTCACCTTGGAACGGGTTTTAAAGTTATGCGTGTGTTTTATTAGAGTTTTGTATCATCCCGCGTGTTTTAGAGTTCTGCATCATCCTAAAAGTTCTGCCGACATGTTTTTGCAAAACCGCTTGTCCGGTTTACCTGCCTGGCCTTTCAGAATCCAACCCAGTAAATTGCCGGCATGGACTGTGATCCGCTTATCGGACGGGTTACTCTGGGTAGAGCCCCCTCAGCCAGCAGATTTTGCTAAATTGGTCCAAAGAGAAACAATGTGGCTGAATCCGTAAATGGATTTGTAGATGAGATGGTTGTTAAGGCAGTTGTACTCAGTTCTTTCTGAGTGTTTTAAATGCATTCGTGAACTTTTTAATGATTATAAAGTGTCCAGTTTTGAAATAAAAAAAAAAAACCCTTTCACTTGGGTATTAAGATTACTGGAGTTGTTCACAGTGAGAAATGCAACAAGGAAATCTGAGTGAAAAGATTAATTTGATGAATAGAATTTCTGAGTTTACTAGTATTTTTAAAGGTAATGCTGCTTCTTTTGGATAGTGTGTGTTTTTAATAAATACATTTTAAAAGACTGTCTTTCTTAAAATGGGAAGTGTATTTGTGACCATTTAAATGACAAGAAAAAGATTAGAGCCCACGATATCTTAATATGCCAACATTTGTGATTTCAGCTTAACGATTTAGTTAAATAGAATGGGCTACGGTTTGTTCAAACTTCCTGATTGAATGGTTTAGCTAGAGAATGACTTTTACCACTTGATAGTCAAGTAATACTTTGAGGTACTTGCTATTGTGCATAATGCCAGAGTGATGTACCCAATATTCAGCTCATTCTGATTATTCCTGTTCCTCCTGTGTGTTTTCCCCTTTCTTCTTTGCTACTTCCCAGTGTGGTATTTATCACTTGTTTCATTTGCCTCCTTTGGCCAAGGTAGTTAAATGTTTTTCTTATAAGGAGCTGACTTTTGAAATTAACCCAGGCCTATTCCTAGGTATGAGTCTTCTATGAGTACTTCTGATTAATTCTCCTAATACATAGAGAGCTTTTATGTGTGTCCTGGCTGCTTTGGACAAACATTACCACAGCGTGGTAGGTTTTGGCTTAACGTGGCACGTTGTGTTGAAGTCAGTCCAGTGCTCCGTTTTAGAGAACAGAGAGCTGAGACCCAAGCAGTGATTTTCCCATGGTCACATAACTAATTAGTATTTGAAGATCATCTATTATCACTTCACCAACAACCTTTATCTCTCTACAGAAGTTGTGTAGTTATATGACTATAAAATGGTAAACACGGAGTATCCAACTTGTCTTTTAATGGAAGCAGGAAAGATAGGATATCCAGTACTAAAACAATGTAAAAATGATGCATAGTGGATGAAAATTCCATTTAGAAATGTAGTTTTCTGGTTTATATTTAACTAGGTACTGGCCACCAATGCCCATATGAGAAATTCTTCCTTTGCTTTATTCCAAAACTAGTAACTTTAAAAACAAATTTACTTTTAACTACAACCTTCAATAAGGATTGTTTATTTATTAAACCACAGACTATTCCCCACCCCATAGCTTTTGTGTTTTTTATTAACATCATTTGATGCCTTTTTTGAACAGAGTTAAATAAATAATTAACTTAAAAACAGATGGCATCTGGGATGCCTCAGTTGATTAAGTGTCCAACTTTAGCTCAGGTTATGAGCACAAGGTTTGTGGGTTTGAGCCCTTTGTTGGGCTCTGTGCTGATGGCTTAGATCCTGCTTTGGATTCTGTGTCTCCCTTGCTCTCTGCTCCACCTCTGCTTATGCTCAGTCTCTATGTCTCTTAAAAGTAAACAGTAAACAAAAGAAAACAAAACAAAAAAAGGAGGGCATCTACCCTGTTTCACCATGTGCTAGATGCTTATGTATAATTTGTGAGGGACATGGTTTGTCTGAGTCTCTCTCTTTGTCATGAACTTCTTTAAGATTTGAAGCTTTTTATTCTGACATCAGTTTGCTAACATAGCAAATAACCTTGACTTCTCCTTCCAAGAAAATACCCTGGTTCTGTTCTGGTGACTGGTAAACCTGGTCTTCTTCAGACCAGCTGGAAATGTTCAGATAAGGTTGGTTTTGCTGAGATTTTAAAGAGAGGTAGTTTTCTTAGGGCGTTTTCATTTTATTAGGAATGATTCTATAATATCTAATGCTTAGGGTTCCAGACTTAAACAGCAGTGTGTGTGGTGTATACTTGGAAAATCAGGGAAGTTTTTCACCACATCTATCTGAACACATAGTGTCGGTAATCATGCCCTACTTATGAAGGTCTGTGGGCTCAGACTGCCTCACATCGGTCCAGCTTTATTGATTATTTGCTGTTCGATCTTAGACACATAACCAAATCTGTCATTACCTCAGTTTACCCATTTAAAAAGCAAAAGTGGAGAAAACAGTAACACTTTTTCAAAACAGTGTTTTTGAGGATTAGAAAACACATCTGAAGTGATTTTCAGGGTGCCAGAGCAAATAGTATTTGCTTAATACATGTTAGCTATTTAATTCTTCGGTCATTGGTCAGTAGTATAATATTTACATATAAGAGCATTTTTATGGAGAAAATAAAGTCTCTGTTTATGGAGAAAATAAAATAAAATTGGGGGACAACTTGAATGAAGCCATCAAGCTCCCACAATAAACAAATTAGGGAGTATGGCTTCCTGTAGAAAGATACTGCTATATCCTTGGGGAAATATTGTGGGTAATAGTTCTGAGAGAAGAAAAAAAGAACCCACAATGAGAAGAACTAAGGATAGAGTGATTAAAAGAGCATTAGACTAGGGCATTTACAGGAAAGAATAAAATGGAAATTTAATAGAACAAAATGAAAGCATGTTTATTTACCCATATTACAGTACCAGTTATGATCTAGTTAAAAAATACACATGTAAATATATGTGGAAAAGTAAGCATCAACCTGAAAATTGTGAGATGCTTCATTGAATTATAAGAAGATAGAGAATCTACTTTACCAAACTCTTTACTGCTTTTTAAAAAAAATCCACATAAACAATATCATTCCTGCCAAATAGAAATCTCATATTTTAAGAATATAAATGGCTGTTACCTGATTACC
This sequence comes from Crocuta crocuta, assembly GCF_008692635.1. Classification (NCBI taxonomy): domain Eukaryota; kingdom Metazoa; phylum Chordata; class Mammalia; order Carnivora; family Hyaenidae; genus Crocuta; species Crocuta crocuta. The sequence goes on from NW_027528804.1 coordinate 1,869,510, forward strand.
NGAGCCTGTTTCAGATTCTGTGTCTCCCTCTCTCTCTCTCTCTCTCTGCTCTTCCCCTGTTCATGCTCTGTCTCTCTCAAAAATAATTAAACTTAAAAAAAAATAAGCTGTTATATGGCCTTGTTGATGTTTCCTATTCTAAATATAAAGAATACTATCCAAATTTCACTGCAGACATTGAAATAGTCCAGGTGGTTAAAATGTCAGATATTATATGGAATTATATCCCGTTTATATTTATTTTTCACTTGGAGAAAAAGAATGACTTTTTTAGAGATTTACCACTGAACAGAAATATTCTTGTTGTTTTCAAGTGCTCTGCATTGAAATAATCCAGAAAGACCACTTCTCTTTATAATCCTGAGAAGTAATTTCTCAATGCCTTATATATGGTATTTTACCAGATTTCCTCTGTATCCAGTTAATTAAAATAAGTTATGTTTATCACACTGTGTCATATTTTCCTTTTAAGCTCTTATACTTCTTTTTTGTATTAGTAATTCCCATGATTCATTTTTTATGTGTTCTGCTTTATAAAGAAGACCTACTAAAAAATACAATAGCTTCTGACATGGAATTTCATTTACTGTATGTCTCATTTTGGGGTCGTGATCCATGCTGAAGACTAAGCCTAATCCTTTGATTAGGATCAGTATTTTCACTCATTTTTTGTTCTAATACATCCATAGAAAGGATCATGCCTAACTTTCAGAATAAATAACATAGTGTCAAGACCACTTGAAGCTTTGACCTTCTCTTAATAGCTGCCACTAATTATTTTGAATTTGAATTCATATGATATGGATATCACATTACCTTGGTAAGTGAGGGAATCAAATTAGCACCTACTTTGAACAAGAAGTTATACGGTTCAATATAATTATATGAAAATATTTAATAATTCATTGTGTTATTTCATTTCCTACAAGAACTTATCTAAACTATTAAAGTTGTAACTTCTAAGTCATCATCTCTTTTCAGGGTGGGTAAAGAGAGTGGGGAAATATTTACATCAAAGATGTGAGGAAGAAACATACCACATCAAAGCGGTATCATTCTATAAAATCATGTCGCCAGAAAGACAAATTGTAGAGTATTTCTTGTGACTGTGCAAAATCCCTAAGGTTTACACATGTCCCTCATTGGTTGATCACATTTTATTTAGATTTAATAAACTGATTAAAAGTCTCAGGAAACAACTGCATTTTTAGTACAATTAGTGAACTACTGCATCACTAATGAGAAAGTCAGTGAGATAAAATTGAGGCAAAATTCTACCTTTATTTCAGTTAATGAGATAATTTCCTTAATTCTCTCGTCACTTGTCAATAAAAGTTTAAAACTTTCCCTACGCCAGGCACTTATCAATAGACCGAGACCCCTCCTTTATCACGTCCTATCCATCCGTGCCCAAGTTAAATGGGCAAAACCCTGTATCGTTCAGATTCCTGGAAGTAGTCACTTGGGTCAAGAGTAGGCATTTAAGAGGCAGCTTGCTGCCTTTGCTTACTGGCCAGTAATGTGTGTTGTCTGGCTATTACAGATTTGTTGGACTCAACAAAGCCTTTCTTTCCTTTCAAACAAGAGGTAATAAGATTGTTGTCACTGGAAAGAGGAAGGATAATGTTTGATGACACACAACAGTGGATGACAGCCAGTTGACTCTTGTCCATGACAAATCATTAGCAAGATGAATGGAGAGAATTGAGGAGAACTCAAAGAGGGAGTAGTCTTAGTTTCTGACTTTTCACTTCCAGGCCACCTGCACTTGTTTTTCTGCTCTGGTCTCCATAAGATGCCTGTGGTGTCCTTACACTCATATTCTTTTTGGGTAAGCTAGTTTGAATGAGTTTCTCTTTTTTTTAGGGAGGAAAAAAATATTTTGGGCCAGAGTACCTTTATTTCTCAAATACTGCCTCTTCTGTTTCCATAAGCTTCTTCTCTTTCAGAAAGTTATTGTTAAGCTGATGCCTACTATCATCTTCCAGCGAAAGTTAAACAGTCTGTGAATTAGGTCTTTTATGCACTGAGAATAGGTTGCTTTCTAAGTCTAGTAGTTCTCCTGATAAGAATATTTGGAGTTCTCTCACTTGATTACTGAAATTTGAAGGAAATCCATTCAGTTATTTTTGTCTCTAAACTTAAAGCCCCTAGAGGAAATGATTCACTCAAAGGTTAATATTACGAGTTAAGCACTGTTAAGTTTGAATTATATAGTTATAAAATTGTATTATTCAAAAATTACAATAATAGTGGTTGTTAATAGTTTTAATATGATGTTTTTACTTTCTTAAAAATTGATAGCATAATACTTCTAACATTTTAAAAATGTATTTAAATCGAGGCCTATTGAATGAGAGAATGCTTATGACACTTAGGTTAGTAAAGGAGAAAGAGGAGGTATAAAAGTAGCATAATTTACTAAGTATTATCGCAATCCCTCTAGGGGATTAAGTTTTTCAAAATAAGAGCAGCCAGTTGAGAAATCAGCATTTAAATGAACCATACTCTTCCCAGTAAACTGAAATGCAATTGACCCTTAAGCAACATGAATTTGAACTGTGAGGGTCCACTTATACATGTTTTGTTTTTGTTTTTATTTTTGTTTTTTTGATAAATACAGTATAATACTGTAAATGTATTTTCTCTTCTGTGTGATTTTCTTGACATTTTCTCTCACTTATTTTATTGTAAGACTATAGTATATAATACATATAAAATATGTGTTAATAGACTGTTTATGTTTTTGGTAAGGTCTCCAGTCAATAGTAGGCTGTTGGTAGTTAAGTTTTAGGGGAGTCACAAGTTAGGGAGGATTTTCAACTACATGGAGGGTTGGTGCCTCTAATACCCACCCTGTTCAAGTGTCAACTGTTCCATTTCTGTCACACCACAAATTCTCATGTATCCTGGAATCTGCAGTCTGAATTGTCTGTTCTGTTCCACTGATGTATTTGTTTATTTCCAAGCCAGTATCTGCTAAGGAAAGTTCTCCAGAGGGACCCTCTTCTTCTTCTTCTTCTTTTTTTATTTTTTTAAATTTTTTAATGTTTATTTATTTTTGTGAGAGAGAGAGACAGAGGTAGAGCATGAGTGGGGGGAGGGGCAGTGAGAAATAGGAGACACAGAATCTGAAGCAGCCTCCAGGCCAGTCTGAGCTGTCAGCACAGAACCTGACGTGGGGTTCAAACTCACAAACTGTGAGATCATGATCTGAGCCAAAGTCGGACATTTAAGTGACTGAGCCACCTAGGCGCCCCCTGAGGGATCTTGTTTTCCATAATTTTCTTATTTATTAGATAGTTTTCCATTATTCTACTTCCATTAAAAGATTATTTTATCTATTGCTCCTCCTTCCATGAAACAGTTGGAATATTGTGTAACACTTGGTTTAGAGGCATTTAATGAAAGCAGCCTAGCTGCTTTAGGCAGAAAGAACTTTGATATAGGAAATTAGCTTTTACATAATTGGTGTAAAGGATGTGGCAGCAATCTCTAGTCTGGGCCACCAGGAATCATTTTCCTAACTAGGCTGTGGAAACCAGTTTTCATAAGTGGCCAGGGGCATCTGGTATTTTATCACCAGCAGGAAGCTGGGCAATCCAAAAGGCACTGAATGAGCTGTTGGCACCTGGAAGAGACTGGTGCCAGGATCCCAAGAATTTCTGGCTCATGAATCATCTCCTGTTTGCTGGATCTGCACCAACAAAAATAGATGCCTTTCATTCCATTAGAATTGTATTATATTTGTATACTTATTTGGGGAGAATCAACTTTAAATGCTACTAAATCTTCTATTGGATTAATTTGAGTTAGAAAATTCTGTGTATAAAAGGTCCTAAGTTTCAGAAGAAATATATAGTAACGTGGTTTATTTAAACCAAATGACGAAGTTGGAAACTTTCCACTCACTCATGTTATAACCGCATGAAAGTTGAACTTTCCTGTTGTGGTTCTGTGACCAAATGTGACAAGATTTTACTTTCTGTATTTAAAATGTCTTTCCAGGTAAATGAATTTTCTCACAAAATTTATTCTTTGAATCACTAATTGTGACCTTTGCATTAATATTACAGGAAGGAAAATTCATGTTTTATTAGTTAGTTTTAAACTGTATAAGATGTTACAATGGAAAAAAAAAGCATGCAATACCTTTTAAAGGAATTTTTTAATGTTTTATTTATTTTTGACAGAAAGACAGAATGTGAGCGAGGGAGAGGCAGTGAGAAAGGGAAACACAAAATCTGAATCAGGCTGTAGGCTCTAAGCTGTCAGTACAGAGCCAGACACAGGGCTTGAACACACGAATTGCAAGGTATTGACCTTGCTGAAGTTAGAAGCTTAACTGACTGAGCTACCCAGGTGCCCCTTAAAAGAAATTTAAGATAGATCTTTGGATATGCATATAGAATTGCAGTTAAAATATATCAAGATTTTTACTGTATTACAAAGTAGTCAACTATACTCCTAATCTCTTACCTGTGTTCCTATACGTTTTTCCAATTTAACACTCTAAGCATTATTTTATAAGTAACTAAATGTGTCCATGCTTGTGGATTATCTATACCAATATCTGTATCTATTTATATCAACTCAAATATGGGATCTGTCACTTACCTATTGTGTGACTTTAAGCAAACTACTCATCTAAAATCCCATTTCTTGGGGCACCTGAGTATCTGGCTCCATTGGTCAAGCTACAGACTCTCGATTTTGGCTCATGTCATGATCTTACAGTTTATGAGATAGCGCCCCACTCAGAGCTCCACGCTGAGAGTGCACAGAGCTTGCTTCTGATTCTTTCTCTCCCTCTCTCTCTGCCCCTCCCCTGCTCATGCTTACTCTCTTTCCAAATAAATAAACTTAAAAAAAATCTAATATCCAATGGCTTTATATATGAAATAAGTAACATATCTATTTTTTATAAAATTGAATGTAATTCTGTCTGTAAAGTGTCTGGAGAAATTATAGCAGGTGCTTAGCAAATGGTACATATTATTACTTTCAGTATTCAAATTTCACTTCTGTTAGATAGAATGTGCTTACATGATTGCTTCTCTGCATTTCTGGTGTCACATATGAATCTCAAGATTGAGAGCTTCATATAAATGTTCTTTCTATTCTCCTGTTTAATCTTTCTAATTATTATATTAAACACAGTAATATGTCAAGCATGTTTCTTTGCATATTCTCTACACATTGAACTGGATGAAACCTATGGTCTGCTAGGAAAACAAATTATGTGATTTTATATGTGAAATTATGTGTTGTCTTCATGGAAACTAGTTAATGGGTAAAGACGTTTTTCTCCCATTTTGAGAATTCAGTTTTTTAAAAAAATTTAATTTCTACTTTTGAGGGTGAGAGAGACAGAGAGACAAAGTGCAAGTGTGGGAGGGGCAGAGAGAAAGGGAGACACAGAATCTGAAACAGGCCCCAGGCTCCGAGCTGTCAGCACAGAGCCTGATGTGGGACTCAAACTCTATGAACCCCGAGATCATGACATGAGCCAAAGGTGGATGCTTAACCAACTGAGCCACCCAAGCGCCCCAAGAATTTTACGTCATATTCTTTTAAAATAAGAATGTGATGGATTTTCATGTCTTTATTCTCAAAGAAGATTTAATCCACAACGCCCATCCCCACAAAGAAAAAACCAACACACTCACAGAAACCTGGATCAGAGTGGATTCAGAGTCTCTTAACTTTTGGGATTAAGGCATTTCTAATATCATCATATAGGTGAAAATAATAGTTGATATAGTTATATAGGTAAAGCTTTAGTGATATCTTCAGAATTGCTTGAATTATGTCAAGCAGTTTATTCCTAACAGAGCACAAATCTGTATAATGTCTCACCTAGATCTTTGAGGGTCAGAAGAATAATAGAGAGGTCCTCCTAAGCAAATTTCTAGTTGTGAGTGACCTATGGGTAAATAGAAAGCACGTGTAATTATGGAAAGAAAGGGAGAGCTTTTCTATTTCTTTTGTGAGGACCAGTCTGCTATGAAGTTAGCAATGAACACTCATTTCATTCCTGCTTCTCCTTAGGAAAATATTGAAGATTCGTTAAAAAGTATATTCATATTTTGTTTTATTACTTTAAAATATTTTATTACTTTATGACTCCTTAGAATAATTTTCTCAACTGGTGCATATAAAAACCAAGACTCCTCATTCTTTAGGTAATTCTGTTACAAGCCCTGTCTGTACTCATGACGAAAAGAGGAAAGAACATTTGGTAATACTTGCCACATAGCAGGTGCTCTGTGATTGATACTTGTCATGGCTGTTGCTACATGAAAATGCGTGGCCACATGGGAGATTATAAAGGGTGACTCATAATTTCTCTTACCTGATGGCCAATACCTGAAAAACCTGAGCTCATGCTTCCAGGGCCTGCTTTCTTTAGTACTGTGCTGCTCAATCTGTATTGTGTAGCATATGTGTTCCTTGGCAAAAGTGTTCTGTAAAATAAGCTCTGAATATGCATTCTGGGACATTCCAATGGTCTCATAAATTCTGCAACCATGTATCTTCAATTTTTTCCAATCCATTGTTTCACAAACATATTTAACCATGGAACGCATGTTCATCTGAACATGGGTAGAGAAAGAGTTTTTCGCACCAAGTTTTCATCCCTATTAAATGGCAAGTAGTTCTTGAGAGGATGGTTCTTTCAAGCCCAAGACTGGTAACACTGCTTTTACCTGTGTTTTCCTCAGTGTCCTGGCCACCTTTTGAATGGGAGGGAGATAGGCACATAATAAGAATAGAAACAGAAGAGGGTATACAGTAGGGAAAATGGTGTTGTCAGGTTGAGTAAGACACACACAATATGCCTATTTCTTTAATTCCCTTATGATTAATTCTCGCTATTCAAATGAGAGCCTTGATTGTAAGATGTGCTAGAGAAAATGGGAGTAAAGTCAGAAGGGGATTATCTGTTGGGGAAAGTAAAGTAGGAATGAAATGAAACTGGGAACGTGTGTAAGGCATTCTAAATAAAAGAATATTTTGGAGTTTGTGTGCACTCATGCAGTTGGTATTTCAATAGCATGTATGCATCTCAACCGATTTTGCAGATATTTTTACTTGTCAGACTATGTAAACCTGCCACTATGTCGATAATCGTGTAAGCTATGTAAGTGGCCTCACATTGTTCAAATATTGGCATTTTATTCCTCAAAACATTCCAAAATTAAGATCAGTTTCACTACTTGTCCATGACCAGATTGTTTCATGCCAGAAACATTTGTCAATGAAACACACATTTGAAGCAAACATATAGGGTATTAGAAGCCACCCAAATTAATTATTGCTGAAATGTTTCCCTAATGGAAACAACAGTAACTGGTACAAATGCAAATAATTTAAACTGACAATTTTATGTCTTGGAGATTAGCTAACAGTGCATGTGAACAACACTGCTATGACAATGACGTTTATTACTCAGATGGATTGGATGCTCTTTAAAGGAAGGTGTAGCCTCTGGCATCTATCTATTCAGCAGAGGTAGCACATTCATAAACGCTTGCTGGTTAGCTAGTAGCACAAGACTGACAGTAAAGAAGCCAGTTAAGTTTATGAAAAAGGATAAATGAAGTTATAGCCATTCCTGAATGCCCTAGTTTGGGGGTGTAAATGTAACCTTAGATAACAACCCTGGATTGGGCTTTCTTTTTCAAATTGGTCTGCAGAAAGGCTTTCTTTAATTATGAAAAAAATATTAAAAATTCACAAAACCTTTTACACAAAGATGATTTAAGGCATTTTCCAATACCAAATTAACTTTTAATCTGATAACCAAGTATTTAGTTATTGTTACTAAAATGTCTATAACCTTTTAATATAGCTTAGCATATTAAAATATCTTCTGGGGCAAATAGAAAAAAAATAGGATTAGAGTGGAAAGCAAATGAAATTTAATATCCTCCGTGTGTGTGTAGAAGATGAAATAATTTCGTTTTATTATTCTTTTTCTAGAATAATACATGCACATAACCGAAAATATGTAGGACTAACACAGTAGGAAAAAACATGGTATACATACTTCTAGTCTCTATTTTATTATGTTTGCTTTTAACAGTTTTACTTGTTCAGCTTTCTAGTGTTAATATATTTAATATTTGCATATGCAGTTTAAAGTCACATTTGTGGCTATTTGGTGACCTGTCATTCATAAATATTTCAGTTTTGCTTGCTCCTCATATGAATTATTGCACAATGTTTAAAAACAAAAGAAAAACAAAGAAAAACCCACAGTGATTTTTTTTGGATGAAGAATAGATCATTATCCAAAGAAGACTATTATTAATCTAAAGAAAAACTGAACAGTTTTTAATGGTATAGGAAATACTTTTTCATTGCACTGGATTTGAAGTCAGAAAAGCACATGATCAACTAAAAGCTCTGTCACTAATGAACACTGTGATTCCCCTGGTGCCTGGGAGACATTGTGTATATTGATGATCACATTAATTATTTATGAGAATGATTGGCTCATAATAATAGTTCAGTTATTATCTCTTAAGAGAAAAACACTGCAGAAATTAAAATTGCTTTCTCTTGGGGCACTTGGGTGGCTCAGTCAGTTAAGTCCGACTTTGGCTTAGGTCATGATCTCACAGTTCATGAGTTCGAGCTCTGCGTCGGGCTCTGTGCTGACAGCTCAGAGCCTGGAGCTTGCTTTGGATTCTGTGTCTCCCTCTCCGCCCTCCCCCCGACTCTCTCTCTCAAAAATAAATAAACATTAGAAAAATAAAATTACTTCCCCTAGGCATTCAGGATTGAGTATATTGGTAAAGAAAGAGTGGACTAATGCCTTCATTATCTTATGCAGGAATAATTATCCTTCATTCACTCTTCAAACATGTATTCTTTATCTGTGCTAGGCTCAAGAAATACATAAAAAGGTGGCTCTAGCCTTCAGGGACTGTATTTAAGTGAAATAGGTATGGGAAAGCCAAATGGCACTATTTCTTTTTATCTTCACTCTAAGTTGACATCAGATGACTCAGATACCTTTAGCCTACTGAGATCTCAATAATTTAGTTATGAGAACTGGTTAGCAGGGTGAGCCACAGCTATGAGAACTGGTTAGCAGGGTGAGCCACAGCTAAGAGTGTTTACCGTGACTACTGGGGATGATTCCTGATGCATAACTTCTATTCCAGAAAGTCACTACTCATTTCAGAATGCAGTCATGAGTACAGTCCCTTGGGACAGAGTTTTGCAAATTTCAGTCATTCTCACAAAATCTTCCTCAAATTTTTGGCTATAGTATCCTCTTGTTTAAGAAAAATAAATTTCTTTAGACTAACTTTTTTTTTCAGTTTACATATATTTTATTTTAAAGGAACCTTTATATCTGTACCATAAATGAAAAACTCATTACCATTTGCCATGAATAGAAGGCGACCATACAAATAAACAGACTGAAGATAAAGTAGTCTTGAAAAAATTATAAGTAAAGGCAGACTCTGGACACATGGGTCAACCTCTGTTTGATAGTATTGGAGTTGATGAAGTTACAACAGCTCCAATCTGAGACACTGTCCTTGACCGAATCAGGATTAAAGAAGTACTCGAAAGGGAAGGACTTCCTCGCTCCATGATTCCCTGTTACTATGTCTCTGGGAGTTGGCATCCCACCCATTGGCAAATGCTGTCCTCCAAAGGCCATTTCAACCTGAAGAATATTGAAATGAAATTTTAATTAGCACTTACAGGTGTCAGGAACGATGATAAATCCTGTATACAGTTTATCTCATTCAATTCTCGCAATAACCAGTTTCGTAGGTGGTATTATCTGTATGTTTCAAGTGGGAAATCCAAGGTCAGAGAGTTTAATTAGTTGCTTGAGTCTGGCTGAATTTGGATTCCAAGACAGCCTGACTCCAAAGCCTGGTCTACTAGCCACTCTATAACTCTCTGAAATGAACTCATTTGGTTCTCACACAAACACAGGTGTACACCCATGTTAGAAAAGCATCCTCCCATATGGATATTTCTGTTTTTATAGTCAATGAAGTAGCCATGTATAAGAAAGCCATGTTAATAGAAAATGAGCAGCATAAAAGGTGATATGGTTACCCATTAGTAGGTCAACATGGAAACATTATTTACAAGGGATAGAATAGACGGCAACAGTTTATATCTAATAATTGTAAACATTTAGAAAGTGTTGCTGCTTTCACGGTCCTTGGACGTGAATGAAATAATCGGAAGTAAAATATCTACAACGTAATGCTAGAAAAACAATCTTTAATGAAGGCCATTAGGATATTTAAAATCATCAAAGCTGTAATACAGATGTGATCAAAATATACTGAAAATGCCTGCAATAAAGAGTACTCTAAAGATGCAGGGCTAGTAATTTGCATCTGCCTAATGCTTTGAATCCTCAAAGGAATTGTCACCCCCTCCTAATAGACTCTTAGAAAATTCTTCTAATGTATCATTTACTTTGACTCAACGAGAAATATAAACAATGATCATTTAAACTAGTCAGAGTTATCCTGCAAGTATTTGGTGAGGAGGAGCAGAAAGTATACTTGTACATATATCCGTTTTACTTCAGAAGACTTTAAGAAAGGAAGAAAAGGAACTAGAGTTTACAGTAGTGTTCTGTTGTCTGGTAGATGGAATAGTGGCTCCCCAAAGGTGTTTCTGTCCTAATCTCTGGAGCTGTGAGTATGTTAACTTACATAGAAAAACAGGAATTAAGGTTGTAGATGGAAATCAGATTGTTAATCAGTTTACCCTGAGATTGGGGAGATTATCCTGGATTATCCAGGCAGCCCAGTGTAATCCCAAGGATCCTTATAAGTGAAAGAGACAGACAGAAGAGGGGAACCAGACACATGATTGCATGAGAAAGACTCAGCCCGATTTTGCTGGCTTGAAAATGGAGGAAAGGGGCCATTAGCCAGGAACTGTGGATGGCTTCTAGGGACTGGAAAATGCAAGTATGTGGATTCTTTCCTAAGGCCTTCAGAGCAACAGAGCCCTGCTGATGTCTTGCTTTTAGCCTAGTGAGACCGGTTTCAGACTTCTAACCTTTACTACTGTCAGATAATTAGTTTGTGCTGCTTTATGCCACAAAGCTTGTGGTAATTTTACACAGCAGCAACAGGAAATGAATACAGATTTTTAAACACATGTGGACACCACAAGGGCAAAGAGTCACATGAATATCACAGTTAGGGCCGTATCCATCAGACAGTTCACACACCATCAGTCGAGTTAAAATCCTGGATGTAACCATGAGGAAATAAAGCTTTTATAAAATCTAAAGAGCATAGCAATATTACCCTTAGGTTGTCATCCTTGGCAAGATTTATACATATTCATTATTGAAACATCTCTCTGGAGTTCACTGTTGTTTCTAGAGTGAAATAAAAAGAAAAGTCCCAGTATCTTTTGTTCACGTTCAGGGTTTTTACCAGTTTAATAGTCCTTACCATTAATGCTACTGTGTCCTGTTGCTATTACAGTTCTGCCTAGCACAGATATGTGAGCTTCAGTAAGGTATTTACTTTCGCAGTGCCTCGGGCACCGTGAGTGCAAAATGGGATAAGAAGAACTCTTGTTCACGGGGTTGTTGTGAGGTTAAAAGAAGTTAATTCTTATGAAACACCAGAACAGCCACTGGCACATTTTAGGCGCTAGCTCCATTTAGGAAGCCTTTGTTAGAATTATCATCATCATTGTCATAATCCCTGCTTGTCCTCACCAATGACTGCCGAATGCCACGACCTAGTCTGATACACAGGCTTCAGATTCTATCTCGAGGAATTAGGGATCAGTATCTAGATTTATTTTCAGGTTAAGAAACTGAAGCAGCTTAACCAGTCTGAGGAGTGAAAACTGTTGTGAAATATTTGGCTAAACTTCTTCTAGGCTTAGTGCTAGGTGCCATCTGCTTCCATTACATAAAGCTTTTTCTGTCCCAACCCCTCAAAGGGCAAAGACGCTCTGAAAGACAACTGATTTAGATGTGCACTTTTTATGAAAGGTCACTAATATTATTTTATGGCCCCACCGAGTTTAATATCTGAACATGAACCATTTTTAGCCGTAGTAGGGAATTATTTTGAGACTATTTTCTCCTAATGATAAAAATTTGGTTGGAGCCAGGCTGGTTAGCCATGCGTTGAACCATATGGAATAACTTTTAAGGATATTTTCTTAGGAAAGTAATATACGTGCATTGTAAAACATTGACAAATAGAGAATAAGAATAGAATTATAATATATCACAGTTTTTCCCTCAGAAGTAAGTGTTGATAATATGTATCTTGAATTATTTGAGTGTGTGTGCATACATGAAAAAGCTCACAATGTGTATATGGTTTTGTAATGTTCAATGTGATTTGCACATTAATTCATGATACATTTTCCATTTTTTATGTAGAAGAGACACTTTATAAAATTTAAATCTTTTCAAGTTGTAAGCATTCAATTCTGCATCTTGTGATACTGAACGATTTATCGATACTTTATTTCCAAGATAATACTTTTGTACTAACCCTAGGATAAATAAAGTTAGAAGAGTCTTCAACTACAGATCTTAATGCAATATGATAATAAGCTACCTTAAATTAAGGTAAAAATCCAGTTCTTTTTCATAGTCTGTAAGTTCCTTTAAGGGCAGGAATTGTGTTTCATAATCTTTACATCTCTTAAAATCTGAACAAATTTTTGGATAATAAACAGATGATTATTAAGTAAATATATGAAAAGATATAAATGGTTAGGGGATTGATATTGAGGTGCTTTTGTCATCATTATTATACTTATGGATGATTATGGTAAATTATCCTGCTAAATTTCAAAATGCTTGATCTGAAAATCCAAACAATGAATGAGACTGTAAAATGTTAGAAGAGTTTAAATAGGTGGTGGAGATTAAGGAGTGCACTTGTGGTGATACGTACCAGGTGATGTATGGAATTGCTGAATCACATGTATATATAAAACACTGCATGTTAACTAACTTGAATTAAAAAAAATTTTTAAAGTAAATTAAAGCAAAGATAATGTTAGAGCAGTGAAGACAGGATAAAGAAGGGTAGGTATGATTAACTGTTAAATATAATTGTCTGAAAGTGTCAATAATTTCCAATGAATGAACTGGCATCCTTCATCTCTCTCTCTATTTTTAAGCCTGTTGGTGATTTTCAATTTTTTTTGCAATTGTAAACTACATTAAAATATAAGAATTCCTCAAGTTCAAGCATTGAAACTTTTAAATGTTAATAGTATCTTATTTTTTACACACTCAGAAAAAATAGGGGAAAATTCAGTATTTGGATAGCTATTTCTCTACCTTGTGTTTAAATGCAAGTAATTAAGCAAGCTGATTCAATAAATAAAATGGATTACTAAAGTTAGGAATAAATTTAAAACATTTATTTTCATATATTCTTGGTAGCTCTATCTTTAAAACTTTATATGGTGTAAAGCTTCTCCTTATACATTTTAGTAGGAAAGAAGAAATGTAGAAACAGTTGTAAAAATTCTTTCTGGTTCTTCATACTCTAAAATCATATTTCCTTGTCTGAAAGTTCACGTTTTTAAAGAATTCATGCATAGATTTTATTAAATATTTCCAAATGTCAAATATGAATGAAAATAGCCCCATCAGGAATTCCCTATGCTTCATTATTTCAATTCAGAATAGAGGTTAGTATTTAATCTGGTGCAAAGTATCAGCCATGGGTAAAGTAATTGAACATTAATTTTTGTAGCTTTGGCTTTTGTAACCAGGCTGGTGCCCGACTTCTGGGCTGTTAATTTTCCTAATATGGCACCTGGAGCATGGTAATTAATAATAGTAAAACAATTTTTATAAAAGTTAGTGTGAAGTGGAATACTCTTAAAATTGATTTTATTTAACCACATATGGCTTAAATCCCCCTGCCCAAAATCACAGTCTATATTACTTTATATAGTTTTGGACAATTAATCACAAACACAATATTAACTTTAGAATTACAACCTGAATCTTAGGTATGTAATTTCAAATATTGTGTTCCTTGTCTGGAAACAAAGAATTTGGCCCTCATGTGACAAACAAAATCACCTTGGTGAAATAAGGCAGATTTTGAGCAAGTTAATGATTTTAGTTAATTGAATTATACATATGCATTCATTCCTTAATAAACAGCATAAGCCATTTGGATTTTTTTTCCTCATTAGAAAAGACTAAAATCGGGGTGCCTGGGTGGCTCAGTCGGTTAAGCTGCTGACTTCGGCTCAGGTCATGATCTCATGGTTTGTGGGTTTGAGCCCCGCATCAGGCTCTGTGCTGACAGCTCAGAGCCTGGAGCCTGTTTCAGATTCTGTATCTCCCTCTCTCTCTGACCCTCCCCTGTTCATGGTTTCTCTCTCTCTCTCTCTCTCTCTCAGAAATAAATAAAACATAAAATTTTTTTTTAAAAAAAGACTAAACTCTTGTGTTTTTATACATCAGCAAGATTTTAGAGATAATAACTAAGTGTAGTCATCAAATATGGTACTAGAAGTATTGTCTGTATAAAAAAAGACTACAGTTATTCTCAAACTTGAGTGGACCTAAGAATTACTGAGATGCTTGTATACTTTGTTATACTGTGGATGTAACAAAGTTACATCTTTCCTGGGCCCCAATCCCACTTCTGGTTCTATCAAGCTCCCCAAGTGGCTCTGATACAAGTAAGCCCTTGACCACATTATGAGAAGAGAATGGAGTCACAACAGAGCAGTGTAGCTCTTATCAAATGCTTAACAAGGATGAGGACATTTCTAGAGGTGCCCAGGGTTTTGGTCCTTTGCTGTTGTGTGAGCTCTACCCAGAAGTCGTGTTTACCAAGAGTATAGGGCCCAGGAGGCCTTGGGTTGCTTCTGGGAGTGGTAGGAGACACAGTTTGCTAGGTCTGTTATTTCCCTTTTAGTCACGAATGGTCACAGAGGATGCAGACATCAGGAAGGGGTGGGGTTTTACATGCTTGCTGGTGTTACTTTCAACAAATGAGTAGAAAACTCTCCTCTTTTTTATTTTAGTATGTACATATTCCTATTATATAGCCATTTCTAAGGTATTTTACAATCCCCATAGTAGGCTGGCTGTGAGATCCACTTCCCAAAGAGGGTTTTGCTAAAGGTGTGTTCTGACTCAGTTATATTCTCATATTATGACATCATATGCAATTCGACACATAACAAAAACGGTTGAAAGACATTAGTGTTTAAATAATAATCAAATATTTGCCTATGTAATTAGAATGCAAGATTTCATTAGAATTTGAGGACATGGAGTATATTTGCCATGCCCTTGATTTATATACTTTAGTAATAGAGACTGAACAGCATTCATTTGCACAGTTAGATCTTCCCTAAAGTTCATAAAAAGAATTCACAAAGAAAAAGAAACTATTTGGTCCTTATTCTCAAGCCATGATTAACTGTACCTTTCCCTGCCCCCACCACTGCCATCATCTTGTTTTGGAAATAAGAGGTAGAAATGGGAAGTGAGATAGAGCAAAGAAACAAGGGAATATCAACACAATTTTCTCTTGCTTAGAACTAGGACAGCAAAATTAGATTTGCCAGTGTACCTAAAGTTAATTCTCTTTTTAATCTGATCAACTGATCATATGCTCTTACCCATTGGGAACCTCAAGGAAAGGACTGCAGTTTAATTCATTTTTTCAAGAATATTGCCTGTGCTATGGCTTGATACCCAAGCCAGAGTTGGGAGTCGATGTGAATTTAAGCCCTGGGTGTGATCTTGGGCACGTCTCTCAAGCATTCTGGCTTATGTTTTAAGAGTAAAAATATTGTTTTTGACTTCAATTCAGTTAAAAAAAAAACCTATTCTTGAAACTGTAACACTATGAATAAAAAGTATATACCTTAAAAGTAACATGAATGCCCTTTTTATATTTATTAGTATTGAATGGAATTTCAGTTCCTTTGAAATATGTCGCAGTTATAATTAAGTGTTAAGCCACTTTCCAGTAAAGAAAATTCAGAGACTTCAATTGGGGATGGTGGTGGGGATGGAACAAATACCGCTTTTCAGTCCTTAAGTTGTTAAACAATCAAGAAATAAAACAGGGGCGTCTGGGTGGCTCAGTCGTTTTGGTGTCTGGCTTTGGCTCAGGTCATGACCTCACAGCTCGTGAGTTCGAGCGCCGCATTGGGCTCTGTGCTGACAGCTTGGAACCTGGAGCCTGCTTCAGATTCTGTCTCTCTCTCTCTCTCTCTCTCTCTCTCTCCCCCTCTCCACTCATACTTGGTCTCTCTCTCCTTCAAAAATAAAGAAACATTAAAAATTTTTTATAAAAAGAACTAAAACAAAATAAGGCAGAGGGGAAATCAGATATTGCCTTTGTTATTCATAGACTTGGCACTAGCTAATGAGGTGTATATCTGTGAGTTTGTAACAGGAAATTTCAGAGTTACCCACCCAACACAGAAGAGCTTGGACCATAGACCAGGAGCTGTCAAGAGCATATGCCCTTGGGGCGCCTGGGTGGCTTAGTCGGTTAAGCTTCCGACTTTCACTTAGGTCATGATCTCGCGGTTCCTGGCTTCGAGCCCCGCGTCGGGCTCTGTGCTGACTACTGGCTCAGAGCCGGGAGCCTGCTTCAGATTCTGTATCCCGTCTTTCTCTGACCCTCCCCTGCTCATGCTGTCTCTCTCTTTCTCTCTCCTAGAAATAAATAAAAATATTAGAAAAAAAAGAGCATATGCCCTTGTATGCTACAGAAGCTTAACAAAATAACTATAAGTAAGGACTGGGATACCAATTGCAGGCTTATCCTGAATGCTGATCCTCACTAGCGTCTCTTGGTCATGTAAAGAAGATTCAACTTTTAGATTAGAAAGCCACTGAAATTATTAGTGACTAATTTAGATTTGTGTCATATCCTGTCTTCATACGTTTTTAGGGTTAGGTAATATGGGCATATAATTTTCAATAGAGTTTAAAACATGTTTTAAATAGCTTAGTTACTGTTTAGGAAGTTGCCATTCTGAACATATTTTTTAAAATTTTTACTAATTTCTTAGCAGATTTATCTTTTATAGGCTTAGTTATTGAGGTCCAATCTAAAATGAAATTAATTTTTAGTTTACTTTTCTATGTAATTGACAAGCCATATATTTATGTAAATTCAGTTTAGGGACATAATTCCTCAAGGATATCTCTGTTTTGTGTCTTTGAGATCTCTACCTTGACTACCCTAAGTTTGTTTAATTATATGCTTTTCTTTGAAATGAACTTTGAATGTTTGTGGAAAGTGCTTTGCCACAGGGCTAGATATTTCCAAGATGAATTTTCTTACAACCATTTAAAACCTGATAAAACCTTGAGCCTATTGTGACTCTAGCAAATATTCAGCAAGGATTTGTTGATCACCAGTGTGGCGTTGCTTATACTGCCTAATTATACTTGTTATACTGCTCTAATTACATAGGAAAAAAACTAGGAAACATGAATGCAAATAAGTCTTTTCTTTATGTAAATCACAAGAATATAAGGGTATCATTGCATGGAAGAAAGTAACTTGTAGGTTTATGTTTCCCAGATATGTTTTAAATTTTTTATTTTAATTCCAATATTGTGAGCATACGGTGTTACATTAGTTTCAAGTGTACAATATAGTGATTCCACAGTTCTGTACATTACTCAGTTCCCATGACAACACGTGTAACAATGCACTCCTTAACCCCCATCACCTATTTAACCCATCCCCCCCAGTACCCTAGAGTTTGTTCTCTATAGTTAACATTTCTGTTCCTCTGTTTCCTCTCTCTCTGTTTTCCCTTTGCTCATTTGTTTTGTTTCTTAAATTTCACATATGACTATGAGTGAAATCATATGGCATTTGTCTTTTTCTAACTTATGTCACTTAGCATTAAACCCTCTAGCTCCATCCATGATGTTGCAAATGACCAGACTTCATGTTTTTTTGTGGCTGAATAGTATTCCACTGTGTATATATACCCCATCTTCTTTATCCATTCATCAGTCGATGGACGCTTTGGTTGCTTCCATAATTTGGGTATTGTAAATAATGCTACAATAAACACAGGAGTGTATATATCCCTTTGAATTTGTGTTTTTATATTTTTTGGGTAAATACCCTGGATCATGGGTTCTGTTTTCAGCTTTTTGAGGAACATCGTGTTTTCCACAATGGCTACACCTGTTTGCATTCCCACCAAGAGTGCATGAGGGTTACTTTCTCTCCACATCCTTGCCAGCACTTGTTGTTTCTTGTGTCTTTGATTTTTTCTATTCTGACAGATGTGAGTTGATACCTCATTGTAGTTTTGATTTGCATTTCCCTGATGATTTCATGTGTTTATTGGCCCTCTGTATGTCTTCTTAATGTTTTCTAAAGTAGTAACCTCATTTGTATATTTTAATTCTGAAATGAGCATATTCTTTTCCACTCTTCTTTCTTCTAACTTACTAGTTAGATTGGTAACTAATAAGCACTAAGAGATATGGGTATTCCTTTTACACCAGCACACATGGCTGGAGGTCTTGAGTGGGGGCAGAATGCTTGGAGGAAGATTCATAGTATATAAGTTTAACAACATAAAACAATCCTTTCTCAAAGGGACTTAGCCTTCCCCCATTCAAAGTGCTCTGAATCTATAAACCAGATAGCAGAAGGCTGTGGAGCTCTACTATTGCAACATAAGTCATTTTCTGCACCCAAATCTAGAATTGTTTTGTTTATAAAAGTAAAATTGAAGCTTCGTAGGCTATACATATATTTCATTCATATGGACCTTCAGATCAATTCTTTAACACAACAGATCTCTGCAGTGAAAAATATGCTGATAACTTAAATTGTCTCTAATGACTAAATGCTGCCATTCATTCTCTACCAGTACAGACTGCATTATTCCTCACTGACATAAAGAAGTTCAATTCAAAGGTCCAATTGTTATCATCATGTCCAGGCTATATAGGACAGATATCACAGTTTTTATGATTGAATTTCTTAATGTTTAGTGAGGAGGATGTCAGAGTAGAGCAATGGTCAGTAAACTAGAGCCATTAGGCAACATGCCTATTTGTGAACAGTTTGTTGGCTAAGAATAGTTTTTACACTTTTATTTTTTTTTAAGTTTATTTATTTAGAGAGAGAAAGAGCACAAGGGAGGAGCGGAGGGGAGGGGAGAGAGAGAAGGAGAGAGAGAGAGAGAGAGGAGAAGAGAATCCCAAGCAGTTCCATGCTGTCAGGAGAGAGCCTGATACAGGGCTTGATCTCAGGAATTGTGAGATCAAGATCTGAGCTGAAACCAAGAGTCGGACCCTTTAACTGACTGAGCCACCCAGGCACCCCTAGTTTTTACACCTTTAAAAGGCTATATGTGTGTGGTGTGTGTGTGTGTGTGTGTGTGTGTGTGTGTATAAAGGAGGTGGAACAGGATGGTAGAGAGAGAAAGAAAAAGAAGATATTCTCTGTGGCCTACAAAGCCTAAAGTATTTACTGTCTAGCTGTTTACAGAAAAAAATCTGCCTCCTGACCCCTTTTTTCCATCATAGAAGGCAAGTTGTGACAATCTAGTCACACTGACTCCATAGTCATGGAGGCTAAGCTTTAATTATCCACTCTAATAGGCTTTTAATGCCACCCCAGACACTTGAGATAGCACATTAAATTCTGAATCCTGTATGAATACAACCATATCAATGAATTGAGTCAGATTCAATCTTCTCTTCTGCTGCCCTTGGTCTAGCAACTCTTAAAATCTATTCTATATGCGCTTTCCGGACCCATGTTGATACATATTGGCAAGATTCTCTAATAATTTTTGTGTGTGATATAGTTGTTCTAGAATTCCTTTTACTTATGGGATCTAACTCTAGTTATTGATCTTATGGGCTGTCAGTGAAGGGTGTTGGCATAAGTGCTGAGAAAAGTTGACATTTGTAAGGCAGTTGCCTCAGGTAACGTTCTTAAACTTTTTCTTTTTGATTTAGTTTTAGTTTTGTTTGTTTTTTACAAGGGAACACAGGTTCCCTCAG
The DNA here is from genome assembly GCF_008692635.1 of Crocuta crocuta. NCBI lineage: Eukaryota > Metazoa > Chordata > Mammalia > Carnivora > Hyaenidae > Crocuta > Crocuta crocuta. The sequence goes on from NW_027528804.1 coordinate 1,889,551, forward strand.
TAAATGATCCAAACATGCTTGGGAATTTAAAGTTCTCAGCCTCATCTCTGTCCCCAGTCTTATGATTCCACACTTTCTCTGTGTCCTCAGCTTACTTTCAGGATCTTGTAGCGGTGTGCCTGCTATTGGAGTGGTAACCCTGTCTTTGTGCATATGCCTGCTGTACAGGACAGTCAAAAAAGCTATTATACGCTCCTCTTCCCATCTCGGTAATCCCTGTTGCCACCATATTAACTAAATTCCATAGACACTTGATCTCCAAAAGCTTTTCTCTCCATTGGCAGTCCATACCAAATCATCTCTGGTAAAAAATGGAGTCATTATGCTGCTTCTGTATGCCATACGTTGCCATCTATTATTTTTCTTTGGCAAGGGGAAAATTTATAGTCTATTATTACAATTTATAGTCTATTATGGTTCTTGTATTCTCTGCAATATGAGAGGAATGCAATTCTGAAATCCATCTCATAGAATCTATTTCCTACGGCCACTCCTTGTACTTGTAATTATTAGGGTCCCAGCAGAAAACAGATGTCACCATCAAAAATTTTAACTGAAAAAAAATTGCTGAAGGGATTATTTATTAGCATGTGCAGGACTGAAGAACTCAAGCAGGGATAGGTAAGTATTGGAAGACTAACAGCAGGAATCCTTTAACACCCCTGTGAGAAAGGTGAGGGAAGCTGGTTGCTAGATGTGTGTGAAAACTGGAGCCAAGGAAGAAAAGCCACAGAAATGAGGGCCATGAAAGAAAGTAGCTACTGTCAAAAAAATTAGAATGTGGACATGAGTGAGAGGGCCCATCATTAACCCTGTCATTCTTTTCTCTCACCTTCTAATGTTCTGACGGTGCTTTCCATTGGGCGTGGGCATGGGAGCCTAGGTGATGTAAATCATAGAGGAGGAATCAGTCTGTACAGATCATAAGCAATATCCAGGTCCTAAGGAGATTATTCTTGAGGGTGAATTGGAGAAATAAGAAGCACTTAAGAGACTGTGTAAGATGATACTAATACCATATTTAATTAATTCTGACAATGTGTTTTGTTTGTTTGTTTGGGGCTAGTCAGATTCCCTGAAATCAGAATTCATCTTACAATTTATAGTCTATTATGGTTCATTTGATCACAGTTTTCTTTTCCTAAAGGAATATCAAGTAATAGCCTGTCTTATGGTCAGTGTTGCCTTAGATTCAATAACCGATAGTAATGGCCATAAAAGGAAGGAAAGGATATGGACCTTGCAGAAATAGAATGCCACAGATCTGCACAGTGAGTTAGAAATATTTTAAAATTGGCTCACAGATACAGAATCTTTTATGTTTATAATTTTTATAATAAACTATTAACAATTCATTTCAGAGATTAAAACTGATAGAGGTGGTGGAGTTGAACATTTGCAGTTTATATATGAAGGGTGGGAGCTCTTTGCAAAATAATCCTGTAACAGTTAACACCATGCATTGTTTACAAAAAAAGAACAAAAAATTATCTTACAAGGTTATTTTGTGAAGCACAAAAGCATTTGGTTGCATCTTAACAGGAAGAAGAAAGAGGAAGCTTCTGCATTTGTATAAAAATAGCCTTCCCTGGTGGTTCTTTATCTTAGCTGAAAAGCATAATCTTAAAATGATGTGTTGGTACCTTCCTGTATTTGAAAGGAAGAACTGCCTTTATAAACTATATACATAAACATATAAACGCACATATATTTATATGGGGAGAGAGAGAGTAAGAGATAGCAATTTTCCCTGAAGAAAACTCTGAGAAGTGGACATGAATGGAAGTAGTTGATTTAGAGAATGAGCCCAGGAAGCACTAGTGAAAAAATAGGGCATGTAAGACAAGGAGAGAAAAATCAATGATGTGCATATTAATCAGCAGAATAACACAATAGACAATTACAGTTCAGCATCACTGAGGACCCTGTAATTACTGTGTAGAACAAACCTCAGAATTGTCCCACTGAAGGATGGGAAAGGTGTGACTTACATACTGGTTTCCATCCCTCACTGACTGAGATTTGCCTCCCAGCCCTTCCTGCCCTCCTGCCCCTAAATCCCGAGCACCTTGGTGCTACCAGCCTGACACAACTCCTGATCACAGCAAGTCGTCAGGCAGCAAAGCAGAGGTTGGAAATTGTTCATGTGCTTAACAGCTGACAGCTAAGCTGTAGCCTTTGGGCCAGGAAGATGTGGAATGTACATTAGTGGCATCTGCTACACAGATATATACAGAAAACACCCGATATTTTTTGTCACTGTGAATAAGTGAAATTAACCAACTTTCCTAGAGGAGAAACATGAGTTATAGGGTGTTTTACTACATTAATGTCTTTGAAAAATCCCCATCCCCCATTTGTTCCCTTGTTGTACCAGTTAGAGTACAAAGTTAGAACATAAGACAAATTAGGTTACACTTACTATAAATTTTGAGTATGATATATTTGTGTGTAATTAAATCAAGATTAATGTTTGTGTTATCACTACTGAGTCCATTATGACCATCAGTCATTTCTTTGTAATTTTTCTGCTCCATTTTTCCTGCACTTTGGTCACCAGGTAGAAAAATATAATATTGAAAAGATGCATTATGCAGTCTTCATTATGCACAGACGTGGGTAAGAGATGGGATCTTATTCAAAAAGAAGAAAACCTGCCATTTGAAATGGTGCATATGTAATAAGAAGAATTTTGATTCATGATCAATCAGTCTTATTCTTTTGGCAACACATAGTATAATCTGCTCTCAGTGCAAAAGCAAGTATTGATATCAGTTATCGATACAAATTTCCTTCAAGTTAAAAAATTTGTCATAGCATTTTGTAGGATAAATAAGAGGTATAATCATAGAATCTGAAAGAACACTTTAGAGTAAATTTATAAAAATTAATGTGGTTCTACTCTATTCCTACATTGTATAATGCTGTCATTTACCTCACATTGCTAGACTGGAGATTTACATTTTAAATAATTTATTTAGAGACCTTAATTGAATCTTCAAAAGCAATTTCCTTTTATTTTGATGAAGCTTTCCAGGAATGAAAATTTTGTGTCTCTGTATTTCAGATTCACCATTTTTTCATTTCAGAGCCTATAAAAGTCGGCCAATGTTAATGATAATAATCCCCCTTAAGTTAGCAAATGATGATTTAGGCTTGATTATTTCAAGTATGTAAAACAAAGGCCAGTAGGTGCCTCTTGAGAATAAATAGAGAACTATTGTTACTCCAAATGTTACTCAAGGACAAGCTTGATAAGAAAAAAGAAAACCATGTCTATGAAAAGGCCTTTGATTAACTTTTGCATTTTGACTCAACATCTTTCAAAAAAAAAAAAAAAAAAAAGATTGGAAGGCATCACAAGGACAAATTGCTGTCTTTGTGGTCCCGACAAGTTACTTAACCTCTCTAAGGCTCAGTGTGATCGCCAGTAAAATAAGAACAACAGGCTATTTTATTGATATTAAATGAAGCAATACATGTTACAGGCTTAGCAACATGCCTGGTACCTGGAAATTCTCAGTAACTCATAATTGAGGAAAATTAATGATTAAAAGATAGAAATGATTTTATCTGTAGAGAAGAAAGAGATGGCATTTAATGCTAATATTCAAGCTTGAAAATTGTCATACAGAGGTGATTGACTAACTGTAAGTCTAATATAAATTTAAAAGGAAGGCTCAATTTCAACGTAAGAATAAAATGGTCATAGAGTGTTAAGAAAGACTACCTGTCTATTTTTTCTTGGGAAGTTTTGAAAGATATGAGTGTCTCTAGAATTGATTTTCTATGGTAGTATGATACCTAACCACGTAACATGAGAATACCCATTCTGTACTTTATGAGGATACTTAATCCTCATAACTTGTTCTGTAATTGTATTAAGTTTTAGTCGGGAAAAACGTTCTGTTAAGTTCATCATAGATAACCATACTCTTGGAGTACTTTGTATGTTCTAGTTCCTCTTTTTCTTTGGTAGGAAACCAGAGTCTTAGTAACCTTTCACAAACTTTGCATACTTGAAATTAACTCATACGCTGCTAAATATTGACTAACCTAACTCATATCACTATGAGGAATCTATCTTAGTCTTTTAAATAATGTTATTGTGTCCTTAGCTGTTAGAAGTTAAAGGTATAGGCTGTAGGGTGAGACTGTCTGCTTTGGAATCCTAATTCCAATACCTCTTCAGTTTTCTCACCTGTAAAACAAGAATAGTATTTGTACCTACTCAATAGGGTAATTTTGAGAATAAAGTAAAATAATAGATGTAAAACACATAGAGCCCTAGTTTATTTGAAGCACTTGATAATTTATATCATTAGTTTTATCTTCACTCACATTATTTTATGACTATATAGTACCTTACTCTGGCTACATATAATAGAAAGAAAACTCCTTCTTTTCTGCTGCTCAAACATAGAAATACTGAATTATGGCACCATGTTTGTGTTTGTTCAACAAGTATTTATTTAGCATCCAGGCTGAATGAGACACTATATGGAGAATGACAGAGCTACACTGATGACTCATACACAACTTGGGTATTATTCCCATATTTTCTACCAAATGTCCTTTTTCATTCTGTACACATAAACGTATTAAAAATCCATTGATTATCTATTCAAGAAATTGTGCTAGGCATTGTTTAGAAATCAGAGTTGAAAGAGAAAGCATCTGTCCTTGGAGAGAATATTTATATCATGAGACAAGACATAGATAATTCAAAAAAATACAATAGTCTCAAACTGTTATAGTATTAATTGGTATGTCAGTGTTGTAGAAAATACAACCTTTGTATCCAGAAGAAAAAAGGTAATTGTGGATTATAGGAGTTTTGGCGTTTTGCTCTTTGTGTTCATGATGATACCTTATAATTGGTTTTTAAGGATGATTATTTTGTTTTATAAAAGAATACAAGTTTACTATAAAAATATAAGTAATATGAAAGAGACTTTAAAAAAGAAAGCAATATATCTCTTATGATCTTATCTTCCTTGAATAACTTGCTAACAATCAATAGAATGATTTTAAGTAGGTGCTTGGGGAGTGGTTGTTTAAAAATGAGATCATATTCTATATGCTATTTTTAAACAAAATAATTTAAATTAATATAAAGTAAAATTGAAGGACATATTAATTTTCAGATAAAAATCTTTACTTGAAATACTCTAAATTATTCATAACTGTTTAGGGAAAATGGTGATACAAAACTAGCAAATGGGATCCTTTTTTTTAACTTCATATTTTGAAGTTAGGAGGTATTAAATAACTAAATTCTATGAAAGATGAGGTTAATATTTTATACTATGTTTTCCCCAAATGCTCAGCTTTCCCATTCCATGATTACTTTTATTTCAAGATGTTTAACATCTGCATTTTGTAGTGCAAGCATAATCCCCTTGATATTTGCTTTTGTTCTATATGTACTTGTATTCAACTTACCATGTCTTCTTTTGTTAAACTTTCACATTTCCATTTTGTTTACTTTGGTTCTTCTTTTCTTTTTAAATAATTTTTTAATGTTTTTTATTTATTTCTGAGAGAGAGAGAGAGAGAGAGAGAGAGATCGAGCAGGGGAGGGTCAGAAAGAGAGGGAGATACAGAATTGGGAACAGGCTCCAGGCTCTGAGCTGTCAGCACAGACAGCTCGAACCCACGAACCGTGAGATCATGACGCGAGCCAAAGTCAGACGCTTAACCGACCGAGCCACCCAGGCGCCCCTACTTTGGTTCTTCTATTTGTTGCCCAGATTTTCCTGTTATTTAAATTTTGATTATGGTTTCACTTGCATATTGAACAATGATAAAACGTTTGTATTGAAAGCCATTGGTCCACTGTTCTCCTCCTCATCACAATTCCATTCCCCATAGAACCCCAGGAACCACAGCTCTTTCACATTTTTCTTTTTTGTTATTCTAGTCCATCTTTATAAAAGATACATCTACATACTACTTTTTGATTTACTAATTCCAACTAGTATCTGTTTTCTGTTGTGTGCTAGATAAGGATTTTAATCTTCTTTAAATATTTATTTTTGAGAGATTAGAGAGAGAGTGAGCACTAGCAGGGGAGGGGCAGAGAGAGATGAAGAGAGAGATAATCCCAAGCAGGCTTTGTACTCTCAGTGCAGAGCCTGATGTGGGGCTTGAACCCATAAACTGTGAGATCATGACCTAAGTCAAGATCAAAGCTCAGGCACCTAACTGACTGAGCCACCCAAGTGCCCAGAGGATTTTAATCTTAGTTATCTGATATTTAAATCTCAATTTCTAGTTAAATAATCAGACATTTTTTACATTATTATGATTGTCAGTCCATTTAGGCTGCTCTAATAAGATACCATAGACAGGGCGGCCTAAGCAACAAACGCATGTCTCACAATTCTGGAGGCTGTAAGTCTGAGATCTGGGTGTCAGCTGATAGATTTCTAGTGGTAACCCTCTTCCAGGATGCAGATTGCTGACTTCTCTCTGTGTCCACACGCAGCAGGAGGGGCGAGGGAGCTCCCTGGAGCCTCTTTTACAGGGGCACTCATCTCATTCATGAGGGCTCCACCCTCATGACCTAATCACCCCCCTAAGGCGTCACGTCCAAATACCATCACATTGGGGGTTAAGATTTCAACACATGAATTTGGTGGAGGACATAAATACCTAGTCCATGACAATGATTATATACACATTTACACTATATCAAAATAGTGTATAATGATTCTACTTCCTTTTATAACTCTCAGGCATTTTGTTTGTTTTGTTTGCTGCAACTAATTTTAACTCATTGTGCTAATTAGCTCATTTTGCATTACGTGCAAAAGATTGTAATATGCCAATCCCGAAATTTTTTAAAGTTCTATCAGAACTGTCAAACCCCTATTCTTTGTGTTTTTTCCTCAGCTTTTCAAATAGAGGAGATAATCTTAGAGTTGCTGTATTTCCTCTGGATCTCCCTCCCCAAATGCTCCATTCACCTGTGATNTTTGATTTACTAATTCCAACTAGTATCTGTTTTCTGTTGTGTGCTAGATAAGGATTTTAATCTTCTTTAAATATTTATTTTTGAGAGATTAGAGAGAGAGTGAGCACTAGCAGGGGAGGGGCAGAGAGAGATGAAGAGAGAGATAATCCCAACCAGGCTTTGTACTCTCAGTGCAAATCCCCATAAACTGTGAGATCATGACCTAAGTCAAGATCAAAGCTCAGGCACCTAACTGACTGAGCCACCCAAGTGCCCAGAGGATTTTAATCTTAGTTATCTGATATTTAAATCTCAATTTCTAGTTAAATAATCAGACATTTTTTACATTATTATGATTGTCAGTCCATTTAGGCTGCTCTAATAAGATACCATAGACAGGGCGGCCTAAGCAACAAACGCATGTCTCACAATTCTGGAGGCTGTAAGTCTGAGATCTGGGTGTCAGCTGATAGATTTCTAGTGGTAACCCTCTTCCAGGATGCAGATTGCTGACTTCTCTCTGTGTCCACACGCAGCAGGAGGGGCGAGGGAGCTCCCTGGAGCCTCTTTTACAGGGGCACTCATCTCATTCATGAGGGCTCCACCCTCATGACCTAATCACCCCCCTAAGGCGTCACGTCCAAATACCATCACATTGGGGGTTAAGATTTCAACACATGAATTTGGTGGAGGACATAAATACCTAGTCCATGACAATGATTATATACACATTTACACTATATCAAAATAGTGTATAATGATTCTACTTCCTTTTATAACTCTCAGGCATTTTGTTTGTTTTGTTTGCTGCAACTAATTTTAACTCATTGTGCTAATTAGCTCATTTTGCATTACGTGCAAAAGATTGTAATATGCCAATCCCGAAATTTTTTAAAGTTCTATCAGAACTGTCAAACCCCTATTCTTTGTGTTTTTTCCTCAGCTTTTCAAATAGAGGAGATAATCTTAGAGTTGCTGTATTTCCTCTGGATCTCCCTCCCCAAATGCTCCATTCACCTGTGATAAGTCCCCACTGGTCTCTAGTCTCTTGAACACCTGTCATCATGGAACTTTCTTATTTTGATGCTTTACTTCTTTTATTGTAGCATAACTTACCTGTACAATCTAAGATACACAGATGAATAAGCTTTTATATATGTGTACTTTGTGTGACAGCATTCAGACCAAGACAAGGACATTTCCAGAATCCCAGCAGGTTCTCCCATACCTGTTCTCATTCGTGTATCCTATGCCCAGATAGTCTATCTATGTCATCATGGACCTTTTTGTTTTTCTGTCTTTGAACTTCATATAAATACAATCATACAGTATAAACTCTCTTTCTTCTTTCATTCCATATTATGTCTTTGGATTCATCCGTGTTGCATGTAGCACTGTTCATTTTCACTGCTGTACAATATCATATTCGATGGTATGGATATACTAAAACGTTATTTTTGCAAGAATTTTCTTATAATTCTTGGCTTGAAGTTGTTCTGAAGAAATCTATGATCACTTTAATATTTTCCTCCTCCTGCGTAACTTGCTCTTCCTTCCTGAATATGTGGAGACATTTTACAATAATCATTAAACCTTAGGGCAATTTAATCAAGATAGGTTTTCCTTAACAATTTTTCTTAGAACATGATCATTCCCCGCTGATACATGGAACTGATTCCTTTTTCTTTATATTTTAAGGACTTTTAAAATTATGTTTTAACATATTTTAATGTGTCTTTTATTCTCTTGTACTTCAGCTTTTAGATTGTCTTTATATTGAACCTTTTCCTTGTTTGTCTCTTACCCAGATATACCATATTTTCTCCAGCTGTTTTCACCCTGTTCTCTTTTTTGCATTTACTATAAAAATATCAAGCTTTTCTTTTAGTCTAGAAATTAAAATATTATCTATGTTTAATCTGGTTATTGCTTTTTCTAATTTATATATTATCTGGATAGTAGTACTGTTTTGGCTCTCAGCTTGTCTCCTTACTCTTATATCATTTTAAATGATACATTTTTTAAAAAGTTAAATCAACTTGTCTTTGAACTATGGTCTTATTTAATCTATGATCTTTTTATACTACAGATAACTTTTATGGAATTTTTCCCCCTGCTTATGATATCTACTAGTCTTTGCATGCTGTGTTACTTTTATTATTTTTATGGTCATATTATCACTGTTAATATTATTTGCCATAATCTTTTCCATAACTAAAAATTTGTGTTGCTAATCTTTTCATCTGGCTCATGTTTCTCTTAGCTCTGTTTAGGCTTCCTGTTTGCTTAACATTGTGTGGACAAATTGTTTTTAAATTCTCCTCCCTATCTTTTTTGCTACTTGTATTTTTCCTTCCAAGCTACAATTTGGCTGACAAAATTGATAGTCTAGTATTTTATGGCCTTAAGGAAAAGCAGAGGAGAAGCAAAGTGTCCTGCATTATAGTCTGGGTTATAGTCTCTAATGAGACCTGTTATTTTTTTTTTGTTATGTTTATTTATATTTGAAAGAGAGAAACAGTGTGCGAATGGGGGTGGGGCAGAGACAGGGAGACCCAGAATCTGAAGCAGGCTCCAGACTCTGAGCTGTCAGCACAGAGCCCGATGCGGGGCTCGAACTCAGGAGCCATGAGATCATGATCTGAGCCAAAGTCAGACACTTAACTGACTGACCCATCCAGGCGCCCCTCTAATGAGACCTGTTAAATGGTGTCTCCCAGACCTGTCTCCTCTGCCCAAGGATGCACTTGGGTTCTTGTGGAATTTGACTGGCTTTCCTGATTCACCATGGGCCCTGGCTTGTGGAGAGGCCTCTCCTACTTCTGCAGACACCCCCAGATGGGGGAGAGATTCATAAGCACCCTGCTGGTTTTGGTGATGACTCAAGTTTCGTTATCAGTATTGACTATGGGATCAGGGAGAGGTTTAGAATTACTGCTATCCCGTCACAACCTTCTGATTATTTCATCAGCATGAAATTTAACTTATGACATGCAGTATAGTACCTCCTTATTTGGTTTCTGCTATTGAACTTGTTTCTTTTTTAAATTTTTATTTTTTTGGTATTCTGAGCATGGAAATTCTGTCACCTATCTTTATGCACTCATCTTTGCCTGAAAAAAAGATTTCAATGTTCTTGAGTGTAAATTCTCTCATATCTTCCCAGAACAATCTGATTCCTTAGGCAGGGCCTATTTATTTTTTCTGTTGAGTTAGAGGATGAAGAAACAATAGTTCAAAGGAGTTAAATACTGTGATCTAGGTGAATTTTGTGGATACTGGCACAGCCGTGCCTGGTAGCCCAGCTCCCTGTAATCCCACAGAACATTCTTTTCATCCTACCATGAGATTTCTTTTATTTCGATTGAGCATCCTGGTTCACTTTGGTACAATGAGTAGTGTACTTGCACAAAGCATGAATGGTGTTGACTTAAAGGATTAATTTAATCCTGTATGACTGTGATGGGGATAACATGAATTATATTATTGGTCCTGTAATATTATATTCCCTAAAGAGTATGTAAAAATATTTGAGGTTAGTAATATAATCTGCTGTTAGCATTTCAAACATAAGAAAATTAATACATTATTTTCTCTTTTTCCAGAAAATACAAAAGACATCCTAATGATATATGGAGAAGATGCTGAGGAATGGGCTCTGTACTTGAGGGAAGTCTTTTTACATGTTGTGAAAAGGGAAGCGGTCCTGTTATATCACTTGGAGAACTACTCTTTTTGGGATCTGGAATTGCTTAGTTTAAGCTCTTACAAATGTAAATTTTTGATATTATCAAATAGCCTGCTTAAAGACCTAACGCCAAAGAAATGTCAGTTTCTGGAAAAGATACTTCATTCACCAGAAAGTATGGTTACTCTGCTGTGTGGGGTGAAGAGTTCAGATCAGCTCTACAAATTATTAAACATCACCGGAGGCAGATGGGAGATGTCTACTGAGCAGGAACCCGAAGATTACATCGCTGTAATCGAGAGTATCATATTCAAAGGTAGTGTTGCCAAATCTTCTTTATATTTTTTTATAATTAAGAAATTTAAAGGGCTTCTTTTTTGAACCAATGGAAAACCAATATTAGGATACAAAAGAAAATGAACAACGAAAGTTAACTTTATTTCTATGTATGTTACACTTTTCTCAAATGGATGATGGTTCTTAATTTTTAGCTACATTCCATTTTTTAACATTTTATTTTTTTGAGAGACAGAGACAACATGTGAGTGGGGGAGGGGGAGAGTGAGAGGGGGACACAGAATCCAAAGCAGGCTCGAGGCTCTGAGCTGTCAGCAGAGAGCCCGACGTGGCTTAAACCCATGAACCATGAGATCATAACCTGAGCTGAAGTTGGACGCTTTACTGACTGAGCCACCCAGGTGCCCCCCCCCCCCACTTTTCTTTCTTTCTTTCTTTCTTTCTTTCTTTCTTTCTTTCTTTCTTTCTTTCTTTCTTTCTTTCTTTCTTTCTTTCTTTTTCTTTCTTTCTTTCTTTTAGCTACATTCCAATGAAGTCTTATTAGTTGTTCTAAAATGGTTTACAAATACATTCCTTAGGGTAGCCTGTATGTGATCACACTTGGTAGAACAAATATGGTAGGCTATATATACTATATGTCGTTTGGTTCTAGAAGCTGGTTTCTTGCTTAACTGGTAAGGCTTGAGTTAATATCTACCCTGGTACTGTTACCAGTCAGTGGCAGTCCAAGCCTTGAAGGCCTGCTTTAGAATTACAGATCTTCTGCTGTGCTGATAACTGTATGATATCTATTATCATGGTATGAAATATTGTTTCTTTTATTAGTTTTAAATTAAAAATTTGGTTTTATTCACATAGCCACATGTTAAAAAGCAGAACACAAAGTTCCTCTTCATTAATTAATTACAGTTCCATGTAATAGTCAAAACTGTGAAGCTGTCTAACGTTAAAGTTTGTCCCTCCCCTGTCTCTTCTGCCTCAGCCTGGTGTGGACACAGTGATGTGTCAGCCACATTCCTGGTTTTCTCAAGTCGTGTTCAGCCTTTTGTCCCCAGTGTTGGGTGTCCCCAGTGTCCCCAGCACTGGTTCCCTCTTGTACAGGGAAGAGGTGGTGTTCTTAACTTTCTTTTGACCATATCAAATATTAAGTGTGGCCTCTTCTTGGAGCTTATTTCTGGGTTCTTTGGAGTTCCCCTCATTCACTGGTGTCACCTACTGCTCCTCACTGAGATGAATGTACCCTCTCTTCAAGCTCCTACTTACGGTGGTCCACCTGCTATGGTTTCTTACTGTTGATATCTATGGCTCCCTCACCTGTCATTTTGATGAAAGCACTCTGACATGTCTCCTCGCTGGCCTTTTCTACCACTTGGCCCACATCTGTCTCTAAAAACACTTGTCTTTTCCCTGTCAAACTCTGGGGTGTGTGCCATTTTCAGTATACCCTACACTATCCTACGCTGGGAGCAGCTACACAGCCATAGTGTCTTGCCTTTAGTCATTTCCAAACATGGGTCTAGCACGAATCTTGTTCTGCAAATCCAGAGAACAGATGCCAATCACAAGAGGTTTGCTGGAGGCCCTTGTCACTGTTCTTGAAGATGGTGCGATCCATTAGTCTTTCCCATGGGGGGATGGTAGGGTGCACAGCACACCAACAACTCTCTTTCAAAATTCCTCCTGGGGCGCCTTGGTGGCTAAGTCGGTTAAAGCATCCGAATCTTCCTATCTATTGAGGTCATGATCTCACCATTTGTGGGATCGAGCCTTGCATCCTGGCTCTGCACTGGCAGCGCTGAGCCTGTTTGGGATTCTCTCTCTCTCTCTTCCGCTCTCTCTGCCCCTCCCCCACTTGTGCGCATGCACACTCTCTCTTTTTCTCTCTCTCTCAAAATAAAAAAAAACACATTAATTAAAAAAAATCCTCTTACTATATTTTACATTCCAACATCTTCAAATTCAGTAGATTCTAAGCCTTGTTTTATAGTTATCTATTGTTATTGCATAACAAATTACCCTCAAATTTAGCAACCTAAAACAGAAGATGATGATTGTATCACAGTTTCTACAGTTAAGGAATCTAGGAGCTGCTTGGCTGGAGGTTGTGGATCAGGGTATCCTGCGAGGTTGGAGTCCAGCTGCCTGGAGACCCAGTCATCTGTCCACTGGGGCAAGATTTATTTTTAACAGGAGCTTACCTTGTAGGCTAGTTTGTTATTATTTTTTAAATCATCTTGTTGGATGAAAGTCACCCCTTATAGATTCCTGAGGAAGGGCCTTTGGAAGCAATGTTTCTGAAATCTTGTGTATTCAGAATGCTTGCATGTTTGTTTCTTGGGGTATAGTTTGGCTGAGGGCCATGTCGCTCATCTTTCTTTTAGCATTATAGAGTTTAGAGAATTCTTATTTACCTGGCTGAATAAATAATTCTTGATTTATATCTGAAGAAGACTTATATCTGAAGTCTAGTGACTTTCACTAGAATTTTATCCTAGTGCTGACTGTTCAGAACTATTTTGCCCATAGACATACTTATTTTTGTGTTTGTTTTTTGTTTCAGTCTTTCCAAGATGGAAAGCATTCAAGCATTCTTGACTTATATCTTTAAATTTTTGCACTATTACTATATTATTTGCACTATTTTATTATTATTTTCTTTTTCGGGCATTCCTTTTATATGTATGTTGGGTTTATGTTGTCTGTGTTCTACTCTACAGTTTTTCTTGAATTCTTTGGCATTTATTATTAATATATATTTATTTAGTTTGTGTCTACTACTTCAGTCCTTACTACCTTCTTATGCTTTCAGTACTCTCTCTTCCCCTGTATCACTTCCAATTTCTCCTTCATTTTTATGGTACTTTTCCTTTTTTCCATTATGCCATTTGGTTGAGCAGTGGAAGCTTACAATTGATCCTTTGTTCTTGTACTATTAACCTCGCCTTCACATATTGCATTTCTGCTGTGTATAATTGCTTGAAAAAGATGATTGTTATTCATTACATTTAAAAAATTCATGGTGAAGTATTTGGCCACAATTTTCAGCTTCTCTTATGGTAACTTGTTTTTAGTAT
>NW_027528804.1:1903643-1915170 GCF_008692635.1 Crocuta crocuta
ACACACCCCCCACTCCCCCACTCCCCCACCCCTTTCTCTTGCTCTTGTAGTATCTTTATATAGATCCCATGTGGTCTTGTTTCTCTTCTGTATCACCGAACTGAGTGAGTTTTACTTGGTCTAGCCAAAGGAGAGAGGCAATGTGGGTTTTGTTGTTTGTTTTGTTCTGTTTCTCCCACATACAATGTAAGACTTGACTTCTCTGTTTCCACAGATATAGACTGCTTTTATAAATCCATCTTTTCTGTAAAGTTCCTCATTTAGCCTCACTTTCTCTGCGTTTCAGAGCCGTACTGCTTCCACAGATACTTCTACCTGAGACTGCTGCACTGTGTCTACAATATAAAGAGGCATGGCTCCTGGACTTAAAGAAGGTTATATTTTTTAGCTCTTTTTGAAATCTGCAGCTTCTGGATTATTTCTTCAAGGTTTTTTTCTTTATTTCCGCCTGCACACCCTTTCACTCAGTCTTCACTGATTTAGGAACCATTCCATTGACCCGGAGGTCTAGGATTTCACTGTTTCCCATTTTTAATAAATAGGGCATTTGCATAATTATTTTCTGTTCTCTATGTTTTGGAATGATTTCCAGTAATAAAAAGGAGGAAACATTGACTCGGCATTACAATTTTCAAATTGGCAGTCCTCAAGTTTCCTATAATCTCTGTTTTTTTCCCTTTTTTTTTTACTACTCCCCAAGTACATTATGGGGTCTTTTTGTTTATAAAGGGAAAATGTTACAGTTGGAAATTATGGAAAAAATGACAATGATGCACATAAAGTACAAGTGATTTTATGCCCTGAGACAGAGGAGCACTAAAAATTGGTGGCACAAATTTTGTGTGGTTCTCCACAGCCATCGTTTCTATTTCCTGGAAGAGCTCAGGTTGTTTTGACCACTTAAATTATGATGTTACTGGCAGGTAAAAATGTCGAAGACTATCTTTTTGCTGTTTTACTTATTTTATTTTATTTTATTTTATTTTATTTTATTTTATGGTGATTACCTTTGGGTGGCTATGTCAATGGTGCTCTGCTATATCTTCAAATTATATTTCCATTGATATTTGATAGGGGTAAAGCTTACACTTTATGGACAACCTAGGACTATTTTGAAGACTATTTTGAAGCTCCCATTTTTTAGTTTTCAGTTTTAGACTCTGATTTCTTAGAGTAACTGAGATGCACCTACCAAATGGAAAATACAAAAAGTTGCATGGGAAAATACATTCCAAGATGATAAGTTTGCCTGAACTACAAGCATGCAATCAGATGTAGATCCATATGGAATTTGCAAACCATGCATAAAAGAACTTTTATGTGTAGGTGGTGTCCTTTGACAAAACTGATGTTAAATGCTGCAGTTTAGGCAATATTAATTTTTTTTCATAAACAGTGTAAGTGGTCTTCTAAAATATGTTGTCCCATATTGCTGTTGCTGTTGAATGTTGCTCTTTCTTCTTTATTGTGACATCTTTTGCTTTTAGACTCTTTCAAAGCCTACAGTTTGTTCTGACAGTTGAGTCAGGGCTCTAAAGATTTATTTTATCGTATTCTCATATAGTCTAGTTTTGAAAAATAGATGAAATTAGGTAAAGGTGCGGAATTCAATTTTTTTTGTCCCTTTCCTACTCCTCTCTATCCCATAGAGAAATAATACAAAGACGAAAGGAAACTTATTATTCAGAGACATGATAAAGAGAATAATAAAAAAGCCAGAAAGTCATGGAAATAATTAAATGTTCTAATATATTCACATAAGGAAAAGCCAGCGGAGATTTTATAAAACTTAATGAAAAAGAAAGATATTTTATAATTTATCAAGGCACCCGAGAAAAGTTTTTAATATTAAAAAAGATGAAAAAAAGATATAGTAATTCATGGCTAATCTGAGTATTTTATTTCCCTTTAAGGAATTAAGAAAGTTAAATTTCCTGTCTTCTTACTTCCCAGGTTGTGAGTAATGCAAACTGATATGTGTTTTCTACATTTTTGTGTGTGGTACAATCACTTTGATTATGTTTCTTCCTTTATCGGTCTTCTATTTCTTTTTTAATTTTTGGCTCTTTACCTCATTTTCTCCATCTAGTCTTTCTACATATATAGGTTTCATATAGCATTGTTTATATAGAATATAAATTATGTAATTTCAAGTTTACATAAGAAAAACTAACATTTTTGTGGGGCACCCAGGTGGCTCAGTCAGTCAAGCATCTGACTCTTGATTTCAGCTCAGGTCATGATCTCAGGGTTCATGAGATCAAGCCCTGCACTGTGCTCTCTCTCTCTTTGTCTCTGCCTCTCCCCTACTCTCTCTCTCAAAAATAAACTTAAAAAAATAAAGTGTTTAGGTGTAACATCATTACTTTATTGTTTATAGATCTTCCCCTTAAAAAATGATTAGTAATTTCTGTGATCATGGCACATTTCCTGGGTCTCTTTCCTCCCTTGCTCTTTGTTTTTTATTGTGACATCTTTTGCCTTTGGATTTCTTCAAGCCCTGCGGTTTCTTCCGATGTTTGAGTCAGTGCTCTCTAAGCTTTATTTTTATCATATTTGCATGTGTATATGAAAATATAATATTCATGTTTCCTATTTATTTTGTTACTGAGAGTGAGATGGAAAAGGGAAGAAGCTTCTGTTCTTTTTGCAGAATTATAGGACATTGAAACAAAAGTAAAGGAAAGTTTTATTAAAGTATACTCTGAGGGAGGAGTGGACCAGTCAAGAGAGACAATGACCCTGGACACTTTGGGGTGTGGGCTTGGACGACCTTTTTCTTTGGGTTAGGTCCTAGGGTCATAACATTTGAGTGACAAGCCTGGATTATATAATTAGCCAACTAAGCATGTCTTTTTCCAAGATGGTCGGTGGGAAATGGCAACATTATATCTATTCTAGAGACCCAGGTCCAGTCAGGACAAGGGGCTGCTTTCTGCACAAGTGCAACAAGCACAAGGAATTTAACTCTGCCACAAGGATGCTGTACCTGCAAAGGGACTGCTACATGGGTGTAGTAGGATGTCCCTGGGCAATCCTCGGTCAGGGCTCTCAGTCAGGACATCTAAGGTCCATCCACCTGTCGCTCAGGCCTAGCTTCCTGCCTAAAAATCCATATTTCAGTATTTCATATTTATCTCATTTTCTTTTTTTATTTTTTTACTAAAAAATGTTTTAATGTCTTATTTATTTCTGAGAGAGACAGAGACAGTGTGAGCAGGGGAGGGGCAGAGAGAGAGGGAGATACAGGATCTGAAACAGTCTCCATGCTTTGAGCTAGCTGTCAGCACAGAGCCCGACGTGGGGCTCGAACCCATGAACTGTGAGATCATGACCTGAGCTGAAGTTGGACACTTGGTTGAGTGAGCCACCCAGGCGTCCCTATCTCACTTTCTTCTTTGTCAAACGGTAGATGTAATGGCAGTGGGAACGCTGCTAATTCTTTCATGAAGAACCTTCACATTTTAATTCTGTCATTGTTTTCCCAAACCAAGGATCCTGATGTCTAGCTTCATTAAACCTAAAGAGGAAGCCTAAAATGAAGAATAGCAATGTTAACAGTGGAGTTATTGGAAAAACAAAATAAGAACAAGAACAGCACACTGGAAACAAACTATGCAGAAGCATTTGTCTTTCTTTCCTCCCGTTTGAGCCATGCCCTGCTGTAAAAGCTCTGCTTTGCTGGTCAGCAAGGTCTAACGGACCTTCAAATGAAGCCCATCCTTTGGGTTGGTCATTCAGCTCTCCGAGGGTGTGGCTTCTGCACAGAAGTCCAGGCCACTTCTGCCCTTAATGTTAGTGTACCCTAGGCACGTGCGTACACTAGGGTAATTGCATCACCTCCGGTTGAACAGTCTCCGATTCCCACCTCCCCGCCATGTTCCTATGCTGCCTTCTTTACCTGGCATACCCTTCCCCGTATTTTCAGTTGAAATCCCAGCCATTCTTCAAGGTCAACTGAAAAGCTGCTTTATCAATGAATTCATCACAGATCCCTTCTGCTTGAAAAATATTTTCCTCATCTCTAATTCTATTAAAAATTTATTGTTTACTATGACTCTCAATTGTTTATTATATTTGAAAATTTATTTTCTTCTCCTTACTTCAGTTTTAAAAATGTAATGCTGGTAACCTTGTTTTTAAAACATTTCAGGGGCGCCTGGGTGGCTTAGTCGGTTAAGCGTCCGACTTTCGCTTAGGTCATGATCTCGCGGTTCGGGGGTTCGAGCCCCGCGTCGGGCTCTGTGCTGACTGCCAGCTCAGAGCCTGGAGCCTGTTTCAGTCTGTGACTCCTTCTCTCTCTGACCCTCCCCTGCTCACGCTGTCTCTATCTCTCCTAGAAATAAATAAAACATTTAAAAAAAATAAAATAAAATAAACATAAATAAAACATTTCAGCTTTGGGGTGTGTGAGTGGCTCAGTTGGTTAAGCATTTGACTTTGGCTCCAGTCATGATCTCACGGTTTGTGGGTTCAAGCCCCGCATTGTGCTCTGTGCTGACGGCTCAGAGCCTGGAGCCTTCTTTGGATTTTCTCTCTCTCTCTCTTTCTCTGTCCCTCTACCCCTCCCCCACTCACCTTTTGTCTCTCTCTCTCAAAAATAAATAAAAATTAAAATAAAAAATAAAAAATAAAACATTTCAGGTTTCTAAACATCCAAAAATCAACAAAAGAGTACAAATTGTGCTTTTTAAGTGCAGGTTTATAAATGTTTATTGGTACAGTTGGGCTTTTCTCTTTGACAATTATGAAAAGGTTTACTGCGGTATTCTTGCCAAGAATACATAACCTGAATCTAATCATGATGAAAATGTCAGACAAACTCAAACGAAAAGATTCCACAGAATATTTTTTTTTGGTACTCTTCAAAAATGTTAAGGTCAAAAAAACTAAAAGAAAAAATGAATTATTGTTCCAAATTCAAGGAATCTAAAGTTATATGAGAAGCTACATTCAATGAATAATTTTGAATTGGATGCTGGACTAGGAAATTTGACTATACAAGAAATTACTGAGACAGTTGATGAAATGTGATTATTGACTGTATATAGTAGTGTTATAGGATGTTCACTTCTCAGATTTTGAAATTATGTTGTGGTTACATAAAAGAATGTCTCCTTTTTAAAGAAGAACACATTGAAGTAGCGGTAATATGACAGGATGTCAGTTGGCATATAAACACACACACATATACATACATATATAAACACACACATATACGTACATATATACACACACATATACATACATATATAAACACACACATATATACATACATATATACACACACATATAGATATATGCAACTGTTTACACAGACTGTATTTGTATATGTCTATGTGTGTGTGTGTGTGTATGTGTGTATGATCATTGGTTAATTATCCTGAGCTATTCACTGTACATATCCATAGTTCTAAGAAATGAACAAAAAGCAGAGTAAGCACATTCCTGTTCTATGTGCTGATGGTTGTGCAGCTTTGAGAAGTGATGCTTTTTGGAAGACATAGTTCAGTGCATGGGCTGTGAAGTTCGACCTAATTACCCTGTGGTTGGCATCCATGGAGACTCTATGAAATGTCTCTTTTATCTTTAATAACACAGCATTCTCCTGCCATTCTTAACTATGGGAAAGGGGGAATCATCTGGGGTGAGGCATGAGAAGCCATGTTCACTCTGTATTGTTTATTAGTCTTATTTTTCCCTCTATTTTAGCCCTTCTGCCTAAAATAAGGGCTATACACCATGCCATATGTCCTATACTCTGGTCTGTTGTATATTGTGTTTCCTCCTTAGAAAAAATTGCATGGTTCAAAAACATTAGGTGATTAGTAATCATCAACTTACAATGAGTTTCTCCCCAAAATTTCCTGTAGAGGCTAATGTTTGAAAGAGAAATTTATTTTTTTCTGGTAAACAAATTTTAAATAACTATATTTCACACAGAAATCCTACTACCTGCCTCTGAGCCCAGAATAATAGGTGTAGCAAAGAGCTGACTTGAGTAATAATACTTTTCACCTGATATTATCATGCAGATTAAATTATTTAATATATAAAAAGAGACTTAAAGGGTCTCTGCCAAAGAACCAGTGCTCAATAAATGTCAGCAGATTTTATTACTTTTCTTTCTATATATAAAATAAGAGGGAGAGAGGAGGGAAAGGAGGAAGGGAGGAAGGGTAGAGGTGAAATGTGGGAGAAGGGAGAGGCTGAGAGTGGGGGAGAGAGGAAGATGGGAGAGACAGGAGTGCTCTAGGACTATACATAAAGGCCAAGGTGTTAATGACTGGGCAAGAAGCAGAGATCAGAGTAGTGAATGGAAAACACAAGGTTAAAAAGAATGTCAAGGAAAGAAGTGGGTCAGATACCAGGTAAACATTAAACAATCTAGGAGGGGTTAGAGTTCAGGAAACAGAAAACAAGTAGAAATTAAAGAAGTAGGATGAACTAGGAAAAGGAGCATTGATTTAAGTCACCAAGGCTAATAACAAAGAACAGCTTCGTTTATCTCAGGATTTGTACCTACTTTAGAGGGTCCAGGCTGATCAGCAGGTGAAGCCTGGGACCGGGATCAGAAAAAACAAAAACAAAAACAAAAACTCTAGCAGGGAGTGATCTCACAAAGTTTGGAGAGAAGTGACATTTCTCTTTCTGGCAACTTATCAGTTAGATAACTAGGTTTGTTTTTCTCACCAGCTAGATATGGTAAATATGAAGAAAAGTATATACATGTTAAAAACAAGCAAAAATCCCATTTTCATAATTTGATGGGTTTGGACTTTCTCCAATAAGGTGAATGAAGTAGAGCTACTCCTAGTTTATTAAATGTTTGTAATTTTCAAAGTTTAAGTATTTTTTTTAGAGTAAAGGGAACTTACAAATGGTAAATTAAATTTACTCGTTTATGAAGTCATGGAAGTCTTCCTGTATTGTTACATGGAGTAAGTACAGGGTGCCTTTCTACATTGTTCCAACGTTGTATAATAGCAAGAAGAATAAGCACTATCCATCTCAATCAGACTATTCAAGGAGTGGGAAGGGGGCTTGCCAGAATTTCAGATACCTGGCGCCACCCTGGTCCTACTGAATTACAGCTCTGGGAGTGCCTTGTAAAAGCAGAGAGCAGAGGTCTTGGGAATAAACATCAAATGAGTTCCTCTGTGGCTGGTGCCCCCTGAACTTTAGGAACCACTGATCTGGACCAATTTTCTCATGAATGTAATCTTTGTTGATGGCACTTTAAGCACTGCTTAAAGAATTAGAAATAGTGGCATTGCGCATTTCAAATCCATATCTCTCCTTTGTTGTTTGAAAGTTTCCGAATTTTCTTTTAGAAAAAGAACTCATTTATATTGATTTCATAAATGGGTACACAATTATGATTTCATTACTTTAGGAAGTAATGTTTACTTTGAATCATGACTCTTAATCATTTTTACTGCTATGAAAAATTATTTTTGGAATTCTATTTTTTTTATTTAAAGACTTTAATTTTTAAGGCAGTTTTAGATTTATAGCAAAAGTGACATAAATGTACAGAGACCTCCCATATACCCAAGCCCTAGCCCACAGGCTTTCCTTTATGAACATTCCCCATCACAGAGGTGCATTTGTTATAACTGATGAAACTACAATGGCACATCATAGTTGTACAAAGTTTATAATTTACATTATGGTTCACTCTTGGTGTTGTACATTTACAGGTTTGAATGAATACATATGGCTTTCTGTAATTATGATAGCATATTTTCACTGTCCTGAAAATCCTCTCTGCTCTACCTATAGGTCACCCCCTGTCCTCTGTGACTTCCAACTCCTGGCTACCACTGATCTTTTTATTCTCTCCATAGTTTTGCCATGTCAGGAAAGTCTTATCATTGGAATCACACCATATGTAGCTTTCTCAGATTGTGGTTCACTTCATAATATGCATATCAGTTTCTTCCATGTCTTTTCATTGACAGTTCACTTCATTCTGTGCTGAATATTATTCCATTGTCTGGATGCACTACTGTTTATTAATCTATTTACCTACTGAACACCATCTTGGCTGCTTTTAAGTTTTGGCAGTTATAAAGTGCAGTATTTTATGTGAACATAAGTTTTCTAATTCATTTGGGTATATAAAAAGGAGTGTGAGTGCTGGATTATGTGGTAAAAATACCTTGAGTTTTGTAGACAATTCTAAGCTTTTTTTCCAAAGTGGCTGCATCATTTTGCATTCTCACTATCAGTGTATGAGAGCTTCTTTTGTCCCACATCCTCATCAGATTTGGTGTTGTCAGAGTTCTGGATTTTAGCCATTCTAATAGGTGTGTGGTGATATCTTAGCGTTGTCTTAATTTCTTTTTCATGATGACAATATGATGTGGAGAATCTTTTCATATGCTTATTTTCCCTCTGTATATATCCTTTGATGTGGTGTCTCAAGGGTCTTTGACCTAATTTTTGGGCGCCTGGGTGGCTCAGTTAAGTGTCCGACTTCAGCTCAGGTCATGATCTCACAGCTTGTGAGTTCAGGCCCCACATCGGGCTCTGTGCTGGCAGCTAGCTCAGAGCCTGGAGCCTGCTTCAGATTCTGTGTCTCCCTCTCTCTCTCTCTGTCCTTCCCCTGCTCATGCTCTTTCTCTCTCTTCTTCAAAAATAAATAAACATTAAAAAATATTTTTTTAAAAAAAGGTCTTTGGCCCATTTTTCCCCCTTTTTCCAACACTTTTTATTCCTTTATTAAGATTTAATTTCCATCTAGATTTAATTTTCCTTTTTCTTTTTTACAAATAGTTTATTGTCAAGTTGGTTGGAATTCTATTCTTGTACTCTAATGTGCATACATAGCAGAGATATATGTGTAAGTATTTTATAGAGAAATTTAAAAATCACACACCGGCAGTCTCACCTTCATCTGAAGATATAGAATGTTACTAACTCCCTTGAGCTCCCCGGGGGCCCCTCCCCCATCATCTTTCGCTTTCCCCATTTTCTTAGATAACCACCAATCTGTACTGCCTTGTTATAGTTTTTGGGCTTTTTGTTTATAGTTTTACTGCATGTGTATTTATTGTAAGGTATATTATCTGGATTTCTTGGGTTTTTGCTTTATATTAGTGGAAACATATTGTATTAACTCTTCTCTGATTCAATATTATGTTTTTGAGAGCTATCCATGTTGATGTATATATAGTTCAATTATGTACATTGCCCCATAATTGGAATGCACTCCACTTTATCTCTAAACCTTATTATTCACATAAATTGTAACTAATTGAGGCATCTGGTGGTTTAGTCAGTTAAGCATCCAACTCTTGATTTCGGCTCAGGTTGTGGTTTCACAGGTTCATGAGATCAAGGCCCTCATCGGGCTCTGTGTTGACAATGCGAAACCTGCTTGGGATTCTCTCTCTCTGTCCCTGTGTGCCCACTCTCTCTCTCAAAATAAATAAACTTAAAAAAATTGTAACTATTTACAGAGATTTTGGTTTTTTCTTTAACTGATGCAATTACAATCCTGGTGCACAAGTGTTAGTTCTGGGACATCTGTCCAGGAAGAGAATTGCTGGGTCACACGATTTGTACATGTGATAGTTAATGTAAGTTGTCTTTCCAGTACTATTGTACCAATTTACTTGATAGAAATTGAAGAGTTCCCAGGGCTTCCATTCTTTCCAATATTTGATACTTTCTGATTTTTTAATTTTGCAACATAGTGACTGTGAAAGTATATTTTATTATATATTTAATTTATACTTTCTTGATTACTAATGGGCATTTTCTCTTATATTTACATATTTACGTGTTTCATATAATCAGTCACCAAGTTTGTTTTTTGAGGTGCTTCCTTGTGTCTTTTTACCCACCTTTCTTTTCCTTTGTAAATAGGCTTTATATGATATTTAAAGACATATTTGTTATATATTTTACAGATATCCTCTCAAAGTTTGAGTTTGGGGCTTCAATTTTTAACTTAGTTTTTAACAGTTTTGATAAACATGTTCTTAATATAGTTAAGTTTGTCAATAGTTTTTAGCTTACTATTTATTATATCCTGTCTAAGAAATCTTTGCTTCTCTTAGGTCACAGAAATATCTTCTAAAAATATGAACCTTTTGACTTTCTCATTAAAGTC
Organism: Crocuta crocuta; assembly: GCF_008692635.1. Classification (NCBI taxonomy): domain Eukaryota; kingdom Metazoa; phylum Chordata; class Mammalia; order Carnivora; family Hyaenidae; genus Crocuta; species Crocuta crocuta. Next base: position 1,913,767 of record NW_027528804.1, read on the forward strand.
TAACATTCATCTGGAATTAATTCTGTATGCAGTATAAGGCTGGCCTCCAGATTATGTTTTCCATGGTGAATTACCTGTTCTTTGAATGTTTCAGCTAGATATATTTAAGAGTTTTGGAACCACTCAGATTTTCTATTTGAGTCATTTTTGTTGTTTATTTCAGAATTTTCTCATTTCATTTGATTTCAGATTACTCTGTTTAAAATTGTTTACACCATTCCTTTATTTTTTCTATCTACTTTATATGAAATTGTGTGTTTTTTAATTTTTAAGATCATTTGTGTCTTATTTTTTAAATATCAATTGAGCTTATCAGTTTTCAATGTCATTTGTCCTTTCAAAAGAACTTTTATATTACATATTTTTCTATTGTATATTTTTCTATTTTAGTTATTTTTATATTCCACAGGGTATATATTTCCTTCAGCTTTTTTTGAATTTTATAAATGCTTAGCTCATGGACACGGAACCTTCCTGTTTTTCCTTTTTACAATAAATATTTCAGGCTGTAATTTCTCTCTGAGCACTTCTTCAGCTCTATCCAGCAGGTTCTTACAACTTTTTTCAAAATTATCAGTTCCACCTATTTTCTAATTTTATTTTGATTTCTTCTTCAGAAGTATGGAATTGAATTTATCTTTTTGGTGTTGATTTCTAAATTATGTTGTTTGGCCAGAGAATGCAGTCTATGTTAGTCAGGTAGTTTGAAATTTATTAAGTTCTATTTATGGCCTACTGTTTTACTGATTTTAAATATTTCACGGGTGCTTAAAAAGAACACTTATCTCCATATTTGCTATACAAGGTAATTTATGGCCATGGGATCAAGTTTGTTATTTATACGGCTTGTCTTTTTACATTCTTTTATTTTCAGCTGTCTTTATATCTTCGCTCTGTCTTAATAGATTAGGTATATGTTTTATAAATGGTACATACCTGAGTTTTTTAAATTCAGTCTTAGCTTCTTAATCTTTTAGTGTTTAATTTAATTAACACATATATATTATGATACCTGATGTATATGAATTTAATTCTGTCATTTATTGTTTTTTGTACTTGTTCCAATTTTTCCTGTTTCTCTTTTCCTTAATCTTTTTTTTTTTTTTTTGCCTTCTTTTAGCTTGAGTCCTTTCCCATTCCACTGGAGTGCTACTTTAGTTTTTCAGTGATATCCTAGAAATTTCCAGATATATACTTAAACTAGATATAAGTTATTATTAATAATTATCTTTAGTTATTAACTATTATCTTTAATTGTTGTATTTCCTTTGTACTGAAAAATTAAAAGGCCTTTAGTAATGCTTTAACTCTAATCATTTCTCTCACTTTTACAGGATAATTGTTCTTAATTTTTTTCTACATTTTGTATTTATAGAATCAGTACTTGTTTTTCTTAAACCACAT
>NW_027528804.1:1915183-2125397 GCF_008692635.1 Crocuta crocuta
TTTTTTTTTTTTTTTTTGGTATACTGTTCTTTCTTTCATCTCAAACTCTCTTCCTGGGATTATTTGATTATTTTTCCCCCCAGGAAGTGTATCTTTAAAGACTTTCTTTAGCGAGCTCTTTTGGCAATAAATAAATTAAATAAATCTCAATTTCAGTTTGTGCAGAATATCATTATTTGCATCATAATTGAAGATAGCCTCGCTGGATATAAAGAGTTGTTTTCTCTCAGTTCTTGGATACATTCTTCACATCCATGTTGCGGTCGAGAAGTTGGATATATCGTATCCATTCTTCTGTAGGCAATCTATTTTTTTCATTAGCAACTATTAAGATCTTCTCATTGTATCTGAGTTCCTTAGTTTATACTGATGTGTCCTAGATATTTAATAATTTTATTTATCCTGGAGATAATTATTTGAGCTTCTTAGAGCTGAAATTCCATGTCTTTCCGTAGTCTGAAAAATGTTCAGCCATTAACAGTTGTTAAGATCCTTCCTGTCTCCATTGTTTCATTATCTCCAGGGACTGTACCAAAGCACTTGCGCAGCCTCTTCATTCTGTGTGTCTCTTAACCACTCAGCTGCATTTGCCTTCCCTTTGTCCATCTCGCTTCATTGTACTCAGTTTCTTCAGATCTATCTTTTGGATAACAGATATCTCAGCCATTTCTCATCTACCTTTGAAATTTCTCATTGAGTTTCTAAATTCAGTTATTACATGCCATTACATATTTTATCTCTAAGAGTTCTGTTTGGGTGTTTTCTCAAAGCCTGGCCCATCCTAATAAACTTTGATTTCTTCACAGCCTCATTTTCTTTCTTTCTTTTTTTTAAAATTTCTTCTATATATTAACATTTATTTATATTCTTTTCCTGGAAATAGCAATATGTGGATTGCTGGCCTGGTTCTCCAATATCATTTAAGTAATTATTTTTTTTCATTGTAACTGATGTAACATGGAACTTTATCAATGGAAATCCTTTGAGGCCTGATTTTAATGTATTTTGCTAAAGAAAAGATTTATGTCTGTTTCTGCCAGGAACTTGAATTTCCACCTGGGACCACTTTAAACTAAATTTTTGGCTTGCAGGTTTTTTGGCAGTTTTTTGGGTAGAATCTCTCCAGGCCTTAAACCCACGTGAAAGCTTGTAGTTTGGGAAATCTTAAGCAATCTTTCTGCATTTTAATTCGACCCTGAGCCAAGGTTGGAAAGAAAATTTCTTTTAGCAGGTTTTGGTGCCCCAGTTTATGAGAAGATTTCTGCTCTCATCTCTCACTCTGCTCATGCCCTGACTTTTACTCCCCTTCAATGAGTATAGAACTCCTTAAAGCCCAGCACCACTAGGGATCAGCAGAAAAACTCAGAGCAAATATAGGTTCCAGTGTTTTCCTTTAACATCATGAATTTTTATCTATTTATTGTTTTGGCCCCTGAGATATTTTCTTACTTTACTTTCCGTCACTTATGAATGAAAAATTATTGTTGTTATTTATATTATTTGGGGGGTATTTTAGGTTTGATATATAGAGATATATACTTGTGAATTTCTAGTCTCTTATATTTCTGTAAATAGCTTACTAGAAATACTTATCATATATTGAAAAAAGAATTGTTAACACTTATGAGTATAACAAGGATGGTGAACTACTAGAAATTTCAGCTGATATAGCACCTCTGGCGTGCATCTTCAGAAGCGGCCACCAGGAGACTTTGAACCAAGTAACCAAAATGGCCTTTTCTCTCTTTTACCTCTAGATGTTTTATTTTCATTGTTGCAACCCACCCATGAAATAAAAATCCATGAAACCTCAGTAGACTGTTAGTGTAAAACTTATAGACAATCCAGTTTGAGAGGAAAAATGTTAAGTGAATCCAAAATGCTCCAAATAAAAATTCTTTTAAAGGGGCACCTGGGTGGCTCAGTGGGTTAAACCTCCAACTTTGGCTCAGGTCATGATCTCACGGTTTGTGGGTTCGAGCTCCGCGTTGGGCTCTGTGGTGACAGCCAGATCAGAGCCTGGAGGCTGTTTCAGATCCTGTGTCTCCCTCTCTCTCGACCCTCCCCTGCTCATGCTCTCTCTCTCTTTCTCTCTCTCAGAAATAAATAAAACATTTTAAAAAATTCTTTTAAAAAGTTCCAATGAAGTAGGAAGTTATACTTAAACATATATAAGAAAGGGATTTCTTAGAAATAGTGGAGATTTAATCAATATTTCAAACTAAGCCAATTATGGTTCTTTAACCAAAAAGAAAAAATATTTTATAAATAATGACTATTTTCTGCTTTTCCCATCATCTGTCAAAGATATAAGTAGGCCCATTTCATTGTAGGAAAGATATGATTTAATTAATTTTCATGTTTTGTTGGCATTCATGACACTGCATTAAGAAATTGACTATAGACTCAAATCAAAGAAGATACTGGTTTTTCCAGACTGGACCTTAGAGTGCAAGAAAACTTACTGATTTACAATAATAGCAAATTGGAAATAAATGTATATGGTACATTAATTAAATAGAAACATTTGTATTATGGCTCTTTTGCAAATTTCTATCCTGAGGGTACCTTTGGGGGACCTTATTGTGTGAAAAACTATGGTGTTTTATAGTGGAAAAGATGTCCAGTAACTGTGTTTTCTGTGTGCTGACCTTTGGTCAGATGTTTTTAGGGAAATGTGGCATAAAATCTACCTTTGGCCTTATTGAGTGGTCTTCTTTCTACCTATTTATTTATTTATTTTTTAATATTTATTTTTGAGAGAGCGCAAGCAGGGCAGGGGCAGAGAGAGGAAAACAGATGATTTCAAACGGGCTCTGCGCTGACAGGCTGACATTAGCGAGCCCAATGTGAGGCTCAGACTCACTAGCTGAGATTATGACCTGAGTCAAAATTGAAAGCTCAACGGACTGAGCTCGAGTGTTCTTCTTTCTGATGCACTCTCCTCCAGTTTTGTGAGTTATGAGGGGGCAGGAGACGATGTAGGACAAAATGAAAGTATAACTAAAAAAGAATGTTGTAGATAAATTTATAAACTCTTAGACTGTAACTAGATTACATGAATAGTAACAATGAAGTTCATTACTTCAGTCCATTACAACTTTCTTTACATCTCCAGTCAATTGCAGTGCTCAGACAGTGTAAATCTTACCATAGGGGGATTGTTTTTCAGCTATGTAGAAATCCCATTCAGCTTATTTCTGAATAAGTTCTACCCTTGCACAATTGTTTACCAGGTTTGAAAGAAAACCATTGAATATTAATTGATAACCAATGAGTATCATTGATACTCAGTGGTTTTCTTTCTAATCTGGTAAACAATTGTCTAGTCACCTATTGATAGCATTATCTGTTAACTCATAAATAGAAGGTAATAAAAAGTGACTCTGGGAAGGCTTACTTACTTGTTTTTATTTATTTAAACTCTTTCCTTCTTGGTTTATGTGACAACATGGACAAATACTCTGATGCTAAGGCAAATCTGTTTCACTGAGAAAACTGTACACAGCTCTAAATGACAATAATTCATGTGTAGCTGTTCTTTTAAAAAAATTTTTTTTAGCGTCTGTTTACTTTTGAGAGAGTGACAGATCATGACCAGGGAAGGGGCAGAGAGAAGGAAACAAAGAATCTGAAGCCAGCTCCAGTCTCTGAGCTCTCAGCACAGAGCCCAACATGGGGCTTGAACCCACGAACTGCGAGATCATGACCTAACCTGAAGTCAGATGCTTAACTGACTGAGCCACCCAGGCGCCCCTAGGTGTTCTTGTATAAAGAAACTGGAGAGCTAGCCTGAGCTAGATGCAGGACTTTTTTTTCATGATTCTATGGAGTTTGAATTTTAACTTCAGGGCACCAATTTCAGAGCTGTCTTAAATGTGCATAAAATATAACTAGACATGGGTTTTAGAAGGGTTTCTCTGACAGATAATGGCTATAATGAGTGGACAAGGAAGTTATTGCAGTGATACAGAAGAGAAATGATAAGAGCCTGAATTAAAGAATTAACAGCATTCTAGAGATCAAATTGGAAATGTGTTTCTAGGATAAAATAAACAAATCCCAAGGACATAGAGGTTGAGTGATCGCAAAAAAATGAGACTCTCTCTCAGATTTTTCTGTCCTTGGCCCTTTTTTTCTGACTAGTGCTTCCTAAATGTGGTTTAAAAATTTTCTCTAAACTGAAGATTTTCATATCTATAATCTTAGGCTAGCAATTCTTAAACTTTTTATTCTAAAAGCAACTTTATATTCTTAAATTTTTTTGAGAACCTCAAAGAACTTTTTATGTCAGTTCAATCTATGGATTTTTATTATGTCAAAGATTAAAATGTAGACCATTAAAAATTAATTTTAAAATAATAAACTCAATACATGTGAACATAAATAACATAGTTCTGTGTACAAAGGCTGTTTTTCAAAACCAAAAATCAATTATTGAGAAAACTGGCATTGCTTTACATTTCTGTGGAACTCTTTAATACCTGGTTTAATAGAAGTCAGATTCTCATACTGGCTTTGGCAACATATTGTATGTAAATAAACTCTTTCCTCACTCCTATATGCAGTTAGAAAAGAGAGGAGTATACTTTGGTAATACTACAATCAAGCTTACTTGCAATAGGACTATAAAAATCCTATCCATGAACTTTTTGTACTCCATTAAAATATAGATCTTTGGCCTGTCTTGCACTTTAAATGACCCTTACCCACACATGATTTGTATCATCATCTATTATGCAGGGGAAAATACTGGTCTAATGAGATGCAAATATTTTAAGTATTGACAAGTTTCACTATAAAATCAGTTTTATTAATATCACTGTTGATTCCTAATCAGAAAAGTACTGGTGTTGTCAAGCTTATGGTATGCATATCAGGTTTCCAAAAATTTCTTAAAGAACAAATTTTCTCATTGCCAACAAATACTGTCAATTTTCTTTGAAAATTTCAAGATGTCTGCTGGTACTCAAATTTGAATAGCCATTGTTTGCCTGTTAGTTGTTCTTTCTAGAACAAATTTTATTTCATGTTGGCAGGGTTAGGTGAGGGGGAGCCTAATGACTGTTTTAGGCATCAACTCAAAGAATTGCACAGACACTGTTTTTTTAATAAGTAGTGAACTTGTTTAGAAATTTTTTTATGTTTTTATTTTATTTTTGAGAGAGAGACAGAGTGCGAGCAGGAGAGGGGCAGAGAGAGAGGGAGACACAGAATCTGAAGCAGGCTCCAGGCCCTGAGGTGTCAGCACAGAGCCCAATGTGGGGCTTGAACTCACAAACTGCAAGATCATGACCTGAGCCAAAGTCGAACGCCCAACAAACTGAGCAACCCAGGCATCCCTACTAGTGAACTTTAATACGTAGCAGAAATGCAATATGCCTTTTGCCACATTGAATATTAAAAACACATGAACTGGACTGTTCCTTCTTGCCAAATAAATGAATTGGGATTCAATACAGATAAAAAAAAAAAGGAAAACATATATGAAATAACTGTTTGCAGATATTGGCCATCAGGCAGTTCAGGGATATTATCCCAGAGAGAGGAAGCAGTAAGGTGAGTCCTATAATTGCCCCCGCTTACTACCTGGAGTGACTTCTAGGCCAAAACACAGGTAAGGGTAACCAAGGTAGAATTGTGGCATCCCAGCATTCGGAGATGGAGGGGGAATACAGAGAGACAGTGGCATCTCAAGTTAGCAGGCAGAGTTCTGGAGCAGTGAAGGCTGTGCCAAGTGAGAGCCACGCTAAGGTGCAGAAGATTTCCCTTGAATCTTCACTTGAATGCTCATAAGGACATGCCTGCCAGGAAGCCTCTCAAGACCTACCGAAGAAACATCCCAAGGACACAGAGAAACATCTCAGGAACTCACTCAGAGCTGGAAATAGTTCTGTTGCCACCAGCAAGAGTAGAAAAACCATATAATCCAAGAAACACTGAACAGGATACTTAGAAAGGAATTGCCTGGGTAGTGGAGGCAAAATTAGGCATGGATGAAAGGCTAGTATGACTGGTCATAACAAAATTTAAAAGCAGGTCATAAAAATATCAAGCTGTTTCAAGTAACATAACTGTATCCCAGAGCAAAGCTCAGGAATATCTGTAGGAATATAGCACCCAAGCAGATAAAGTTCCTAATACCCACCACCAGATCCAAAATTATCCAGTATGCAGAGAAGCAGGAAAATTTTACATATAATAAGTAGAATATCAATCTTAAAGGGCTTGGATCCAGAATATATAGAGAACTCTGAAAACACAATAATAAAAAAATAAACATCCAATGAAAACTCTGGGCAAAAGATACTTAAAAATGGGCAAAATATACTTAAAAAAAAAAAAAAAAGATACCCAGATCGCAAGAAAGCACCTGAGAAGATACTCAGTGTTATTAGTCACTGTAGCACCAACTACAACACTGTTTTCCAAAGTAGTTGTATCATTTTACATTTTACATTCTGTATCATTTTACAGAACTCTTAACAGCGTGTTAAGAGTTCTGGTTACTCAACACCCTGTTCACTCTCGGTCAGAGTTTTTAATTTCAGCCATTTTAAAGGTTGTATAATTGTATCTTACTATTTTTTTCTTTTTATACAAAATCAACATCCATTTTACCCACAACCACAAAGTGGTTAATACCACAATTTGGTGCCACTGCCTTTATTATTAATGTCTTGGATTGTATGGTACTTCTAGAATGTACCGTCGAGGTGACAGGTGTTTTACTCTCGATTACTTTTGCACCATTGTAAGTAAATTACATCTTAGTATTATCATGAAGATTGTTTTGACATCATGGTCTTCTTGAGTCACTGTTTTAGTTTGCACTTTGCTGTATTCTGCACGTTGTTTATCTATGGCCCACATTCAGGTTTGCTAACATCATTATTTCTTCTGCCCCTCATAAAAAAAATTAGCCCTTATTTATGTGTTCTATATTTTAAAGGCATCTCTACTCTCCTCTCACCCCAGGGCTATCCCAGAATCCTCTCTCCCACATTCAGCTCATTTCTCTGCCTTAGAAATGTCTCTGCTTTCCCATTATCCATCCCCATTGACCTGCAACATCATCTTTCTTTTTACAGTCTGCTGCTGGTGGCCTCTTTCCTCTTTTTCTGAAACACACACTCAATTATGGCCTCTACAGTACCAACAGAACAAAGTCAAAGTGCCTTACAGCAGCAGCTAGCTTGCTCATAATCAAATATTATGTAAAATATATTTTAAAATTAGCAGTACGGTTTAAAACACATACTGTTTTGAATTGACTGTTTACTTATTTAGACAATAATTAATCAATTCTAACAGTAAATGCATAATGATAACTTTGTATATTTAGGACAAAGGCTGGTAGAACTGTTTTTGTACTTCTAGAATGTATTAAGGTTTGAGAAATTATCAGCTGCCAACTTTTAGATTCAAGAATTGAATATCTGCTTTTTTTCTTTCTCTAAGAAACTAATAGTTCATTATAACTTCAGAATTCCAATTAAGATGATGGATTATTTGAAAAGTATATTACTCAAAAAGTCTGAATTATAAATGTGAGTTCAGGCATGTGATGCTCTACACAGTTCGTCCCAGTAAGCTTCCTTGGCTTAGATGATTCAACAAAGTAGCCCAAATTATTTCCGAGGCTGCAGACACTAAGGTTTCAAGGTGTTCTCCTCACTTCATGATACATATCCAACCTCTCGTTAAAGTTTATCTTTCTTGAGTTTAATCAGATTGTCTTTTCGAATTCTGTTTTTCTTTATTTTGTTTTGTGTCCTAATGTCATTTTTTGAGTCATTATTATATACAGAGAGGAATGAAATTCAAACACCGAAATTGTTAGTAGAAGCTTATTAGTCTTACACACCAGAGTGTAATTACAAGTTATTTATTACAAATAAAATAAAGACATGGGGTCAGAATATTTTCAGTTGTGTTTGCAATGGCATTTTAGAATACTATGCAGGGTAGTTTTCACCATATTCATATTATAAATGTATTGCCCTCGATTCCAGATTTCTGCCAACTCCCTTCTTTGAATCAAATCAGAATCATTAACTACATAATAGCTATTTTATGTCATTCCTTGCTACTCTGAAAATCCTGCTGTCTTTATTTTTGCTGAGAGCAGTCCTTTTCACGTTTCAGTTATGCATGGAAACGCCCATCTGCCTCATTAACAGAGCCAATCAAAGGCTTCTTTGAACATTAGCTCTAGGGTTAAAGGAAATAAACTATGTATTGAACAAAATAGCAAAATATTGCCATCTCTTATTGCAGAACATATCTCGCTTTGAAATCTACGTCAAGATAGTCCATATCCTGAAGCCTACAAAATTTTAATCTGAGGTCCACAGAACTTCACTCCCAAGTGATGATTGAGCCATTGAAGGGAAATTTTACACATAAACTGCATTTTACTTAAACATTCTTTATTCCAGCTGGCAACTAACCATTTGCTAGTCTTGGTAATTATTTTCTTAGGCAGACACTTTAAACTTTATTTTTTTAACATCAGTAACATTTTCCCATCCACACATAGGTTTATGCTGGAAGATAAAACAAGATCATATCAGATTAACTAACAGCTTGAAATGAAATGATGTAGCTAACACTGATTTACCATATTTTTATATCTCACATATGGAATAAAGTGTGAGGTCCTTATATTTTAACTTAATTCTTCACTGAGAAACACAATATGCAGTTTTAAATTATGTTGAGAAATAAAAAAAGGATTGAAAAAGTTAGGCATTTTATGATATCGTCAAATGGGAATTCACTTACCTTCATATATTGAGGATATATATTTTTCACCTTAGGCTTGCATGAGATATTTCAAATTACTTTTACTAGTGTCTTAATACTCCTATATACAGGGAGAGCTGAAAAATTTTTGAACACCACTTACAGTTGCATAATAGCAGAGTTGGAATTACAGGTCTTCCCAGCAACTATATTTATCTATTAAATTTTTATGGTTGTACTCTTTACTAGGCAATTAGGATTTCCTTTTGAATTGTAATGGGGATGTTTAGGCAGATGAAAATCAACACAAGTCCTCCCCTTAAGTTTATCCTGTATCTATATTTGTTTTTACTGTAATTATAGTGTCATAATGCTATAAAGTGTATTTATAGGGATGTAAGTAATGCTCATCAGTCTCTTTAATAGCTTCCCTTATGAAGAAGCTTAGCTTTTATTCAACATTTCCTTTTATTCAGGTACCTCAACAAGAATTCAATTTGGCTAACATTATAGTAATTGAGAACTTGTATTTTTCAGCCATGTTTCAATGTCACCAGTCCCAAATGCTCTATCGTCCCTTTCTATAGTCTGGAATTTCTTAAGCAAAGGATTTTCTCAATCATTGTTCCTTTATTCACAATGAGTAGAACCATACACCAATTTTGTTAATTCAACTGACCAAGTTCTTTATAACTCATTTAAATTCTTTAAACATATGAGAAAGTAACATGTCTAATTTGTAATTGTTTCTTCATCTTTCAAAGCTGTGTAGAAGTTAGGAAAAAGGAGCTACACAATTGGCTTCTTTTTCTACTTTCCTTCTTAAGAAGGATACTATATAATTTCACATATTTAATTTTATGGTTTTTTTATCTCAACAAATATATGACATTGACTTTGAATTATGGGTGAATATTAAATCTTAAAGTAAAAAAGTATTTAAAGGTTTTATTCTAATTATAAAAATAATATATACTCATTATAAAAAATCTGAATAGCACAGAAAATATAAAAGCACACACACACACACAAATGTCACTCAGAATGACAATACCTGGAGGCAATCACTGTTAACATTTTGGCATTTTTCATTTCAAAGATAAATTCTTATATGTAGAATATAAGATACTTAAAAGTTGAGAGAGTATTTGCCAATATGTACATAGAATCATTTTAACACAAAATTATAATTTTATGTTCAAAGAAAAGACAACACATGGCAAGTATGGGACTATCCTGCTAAATTAATATGGGAATAAAATTTTTTTTGAAGTTTTGAAACATCAGCAATGATAGGCCAGATGTCAAAGTTTGCCTTTGGCTTGAGAATGATATATTAAGAACTCTTCCATGAGGAAATGAAAATCTCCCCCCAAACCAATGATGCACTTTAATGAAAGATTCCAGTTTGGAACAAAATAATGAAACAAAATATTAATATATGGAAGCATAGATTTAAGTGGTAATGATAATCACACAGGATTGTGCACAATATTGATGTAGGGAGAAGCAAAAGTAAGCATTTCAGAGATGAGCTACAAACAGATGAACTATTATGAAAAATGGAAGACATTATAAAATTATAATGAAGATTTTTCTAGTACTTCATATGAGGAATTATTTTTTAAAAACTTTTTATAAATAAATCATACAGTTAAAAATTAAAAGTTTCAGAGTTAAAAGTCATTTCAAATAATATCTTCTCCTACATTGTTACTGACAGATAATATAATTAGACCCAAAGACATTACATTATTTATGCAGGTCCCCTGCTGACTGAGTGGGGAGGAATCTGGGAAAACCCACGAGGAGTCAGAAGGTTGGCGCCTCCCTTCGGAAGTTCCATTCTCAAAAGGCACCAGTGCTTGCATGAGAAAGCTCATTACTTGTGTCCATTTTATGTGCCTGACTGATCCATCATTCCTTCCATTTTCAACAAAAACATTTTCTGATGTTCACTTATGAATTTCTATGAGTCAAGCACTGTTATTACAACAATGTAAATATTTAATAGTTACAGAACCAGTGAGGTCTAGTTCCTTGTATCATTCTGATCTTTAAGTAAAAATACAAACAGGAGGGTAAGAAAATGACAGAACTGGTGGACCAGATACTTCCAGCCCCCACATTTCTAATAAATGCACTAATGAAGAAATTTTGGGTTGATTTTTTAAAAAGTAACGTTTAGAGTACTTTGGGAATGTCAGACCATTTTTAAATTTTTAGATGTATACATACTCAGCTCTAATCAGAATATTCTTAAAATTGTCCAGGTCTTTAGATTTCAGAGATTGGGATGAAAGCCCGAGGTAGCAGTGACTACAATGAGCTTTGCTGAGGCTATGCTGTAACAGGCAGTGACCCTTCTCCTTCCCCATCATCTCTATCTTCAGTTTTGGGAGATGCTAAAGTTTCGTAAAGCACTTCCACATTCTAAACTTAATAGGAGTGTTAGATGTGATACATTTTGCTTCTTAGGCCCTGCATCTTGATTCATATTACACATTTGCACTCTATTTTACTTGAATACAATATGTAATTCTTCAATTCCAGTTATCTTTTTCATGCTAAGTGAGCTTTAGGATGTTTTCCTGTCTGAAACAGTATAGCAATACTTTAAAAAATTAAAACTTTAAAGTAAATAAGTCTCTGAATTTTCTATTTGAAACATTTCCTTTTTAATCCAAAATGTATTCTTTTTCATGTTAGGTATCATATTTCCAATGTTCAAATGAAAAGTATTACTCACTTCTTCTGACTTACCATCTTCTGAGTATGTGTGTCTCCCTCATTGATCTCACTTTATTATAGGAAGATTTGTTTTCATGTTTCCTGGTCACTGTTACTTCCCTCTTGTTTACTTTCTATAATAAATATTCTATCATGATAATGGATTTAATAACATAAAATGGTACCCATAATGCCTTCTTCATTTGCATATTAATCATACCAAATTTCTCTGAGCATCATGCACTTAGACACTTTCTTTGTATTAGCCTTCTGATCTTCAGGATGTATTTTCACATTGTTAATTGAAACATTAGAATCAAGCATTTATCATTTTCCCCTTTATTGTTACATTTAGATATTAAGAATTTTTTTCATAATTCTGAAGCCATTTAGATATAAAGAATGCTTATTGCATAGCCCAGAAAATTCTTATTTTCTATGTCTAATATGTGTCCTCACTTTCTATGATCATTTGTGACATAGTTATATTATTTATTTTTCTTCATTACCCAATTTTGCATAATTTTCCTTTCCTTTGACATATATATATAAGCTATAAGGATCCTTTCTTTGCAATACATGTTTTCCCCTTTAGCTTGGTTGATTTTATAATTGATGGTTTTAGCCAATTAACATTAATGAGTTTCTACTATGTGGCCAGTCTTTGGTAGTCACCTGAAGTTGAGGTAGAAACAGAGATCATTAGTTGCTACTATCAAGAGCTCACTATCTGATGGAAGAGAGAGGAAAATAAATAATATGTAAATAATATGATCCATGTGACACTTTCTAATGATATACAATACATGCTAAGAGCTATGCTTATGGGGAAGTTGGGAAAGATCTTCTACTAGGAGTAACCATTGATAAGAGTGTTGAAAATTAAGTAGGAGGAAAAACAAGACTAGGTACAACAGGCAAAACGAAAAGAGCATACCTGAAAGAATGAAAGATGATGGTTTTATTGAGGAACTGTGGAAAAGGTTGGAATGGCTGCAAGGGAGTAGAGCACTGTCACAGATGGAGCAAACAAAGTGGGTCCTGAGGGTTCTTCTTAGTTCTTAACAGAATCCAGTCGGCTGATGAGGCCAGTTTGCTAGTACTTCTTGTGTGTGAAATGGGATGGGCACGATGTATGTGAATTAGCAAAGAGTATTTTCTCTTTAGTGCAAAGTAGAATTCTGTGGCCAACAGTGCAGCGTTTGGACTCAAAGAGATTTGACCCCTGGTCTGCGACCTATGAACATGTATTTAACTTTTTTAAAACTTAAGTTTTCATCAGTAAAATCAGAAAATAATAGTATTTATCTCTTAGGATAATTGTGAGGATAAAAGGAAATTATGTATATAAATTTTTATCTAGGATATTTCAGATTTCATTGAAACTCAACACATTACCTCTTAGTTTTATTTTAACCCAAAAAGACTTCTTTTAGGGGCTTATCCATCAACAAGGCGAGCCCTCCCTTAAAAAAATTTTTTAGGCCTAACTGCATACATTTCTTTCTCATTTTAATATATCTCACTGAATAAGTGAGGAAAAGAGTACAACCTATTTTTGCACCAAAGGTGGGTAGATTCAGTGTCTATGATTTTTATTCAAGGTGAAGAAAAGTCATGCTTATATATAATATTTCTGAGAAAGTGAAGGTATCACTTAAAAGGTTATTTTTATATGCAAACAGGTAATTTCAAGGTCATTTTGTCTAGTCACAACAAAATGTGAAACTAAAATCTATAACACATCCTAAAATTATTTACCTATAGCACTAGAATTTTTTATTTAATTTGGAAGTTAAAATAAAATCCTCAGGTACAGAGTCTCTGCTACTTTATGGAAATAGTCTTAGATAGATGAGGTTAAGATGTCAATTACTATTTAAAATAAGTTAAATGCTGGTAGACATTTTTTAAAAACATAGCAAAGAAAGTTTGCTGACATAGTTCAAGCTCAGGTCTTAGATAATTGTAAAGAATTTGAAGATGCTTGAAAGAAAAAAATCAGAAATGTATCTTTTTCCTTCAAATCCAATTTAGATGGAGAAGGAGCGTCATTACCTACTTGATAGTGATTGCACACATTTGACATTATAAAGAGTTATTTTCTCTAGTGGCAAGAGTCAGTCTGTCAACACCTAAACTGCTCCTGGGAATACTTTGTAAAATAAAACATTCTTGTGAGACAATTCAGTGAGCGACAAGACTGGTAAACACACACTCACACATAAACTACCATTTCTATGTAAATTAGTGATCTGAATTGGAACATCAATTTAATGTCAAATGGAGTACAGTCTTATGCTATCGCAAGAATTAATGCCTAAGACATTTTCACTGGAGTTTTGGACCATATGTTGTTTTTAACAGCTCTGAAAATTTTGTGTCTTTGATTCTATCAGATCATCCCTGTGATAAATTGCCATATACATGATTTCACTGTGGGTGGAGAGACAATAGAGTGTAGTGATTAGGGGTCTCTGAAGCCTGACTAGCTAGTTTCCTCTTTGTCTTAAGCAATAACTAGCAGTGTGACCTTAGAAGACTTAATTCACTGGCTGGACCCTTATTTTCCTCATTTAAAACAGCACCCCCTACTCCATCTCCTGAAAGACCTGTTAGGCTTCCTGGCTTTAATTTACTCACCAGTATTTACCAATGTCTGCTACTCTACTCTCAGCCTTTTACTCAGGTATTGTTTGCTTCCCCCTCCCTCCCCCCCCGCCATTAGATTTCAAGTCTGGGAGGGAAGGCTTACCTCAGCATCCTGCAAAACACCTGGCACATAGTTAGTGCTTCATAAATATTTGAATTAATTTATGACATGAAGATATTATCACCTCTTGTAGACTCCGGGTCTGGAGTTCTCTCTGGTCCAGCAAGAGAGCAGATGCAAAATTGAAATGTGAGAGAGGCTGGTGTCTGGGAGGAGACTAGAGTCCCAAGTAAGAGTCCTTGTTCTGTTTTTATTAAGGTCAGAAGGTTGGAGCACCAGGGTGGCTCAGTCAGTTAAGTCTGACTTTGGCTCAGGTCATGATCTCACAGTCTGTGGGTTCAAGCCCCGTTTCGGGCTCTGTGCTAACAGCCCAGAGTCTGGAGCCTGCTTTGGATTCTGTGTCTCCCTCTCTGCCCCAACCCTGCTCATGCTCTGTGTCTCTCAAAAATAAACATTAAAAATCTTTTTTAAAATATCAGAAGGCTTACAACATGATGAGCATGCACAAACAGACAATGAAACCATGAACATTAATGTTTGTCGGGGAAAGGAAGATTTGAAGATCTGTGGTGTTAGGGGTTTGAGTCAATACAAAACAAAAATTCCAGGGCTGGGCAGAGAGTTGTTTACTGAAGCCACCTTCCTTTACCTGAACTGGCCTAGAGGACAAGAAGGACAAAGCATGCTACCTCAGGTCAAGAAGGCACCTTTCTTTTGCTAATTAGCTCCTAGTTGGGCAACTTGGCCCAGCTGGGTCCAAAGTCCTGTTTCACTGGGTTTTTTTTGTTTGTTTGTTTGTTTGTTTGTTTTGTTTTGTTTTGTGTTGTCCTTCCTTCCTTGGAAAGCAACTTTTTGCTATTGAACTAAATTGGAGGGCTCTTCCACCCTGAATACCTAATCTTATTTACCTCATCTTGGATATTTACCATCCTGAGATTTCCTATTCCTATGCCTTTGTCCTCTACTGGGGGCCTTTGCCCAGTTTACATAATATTATTTATCTAATCTTGTTTACCCAAACTTGGGTGTGTACATCCTATGGGTTTCTAATTCTTTATGCTTTGTTAACCCATCCGTGCAACCTCAGGGAATTCCTAAACTTATTCCCCACAATCACATAATTCATGGAGTTGGTATTAAGTGTGTTAATATTTGCAAAGCACTGAGAACACTACTTAACACGTAGTAAATGTTCAATAGTTGTTAAGTGTTATTAATAATCCTGAGGAAGTTTGTTTATAAAATCACAGGTATTCATTTTAGATCAAATCTCTATTTATATTCTCTTCCTTTCAGGCAATGAATTGATTCTAGCTTCCTTTTCATTTGCTAACCACCATCACTGAAATCCCAGCTTTTTGACATTAATTTATGATTGACCTTGATACACTAGAAGAGGAAAAGTCAGGTGTTAAATCCACCTGTTAAGACAATGTATTCACTCACTGATGATATAAGAGAAATTCAAGTCCAGTAGCAAGGGCATGGAATTTGAAGTGAAGGGTGATATTCTCAGGTATTTTTTCATGCTTATATTATTTAATGTAACCTAATTATTCATTCATGAAAGTTATAAAAAAAAAAGAAGCAATTCTATTGACTACAACTTAGGTATTTTAAACATACAACCTCTTTCTAACTCTTTCCAAGGGCAGGAATCTCTCTAACTTTTAGGCAGCATAGAAAGGTATGCCTTTCATTCTCTTTCTAGTCTGTCTTTCTAGGATCCTTTTCCTTCTAGTAGCACCTCTTTTTCCTTCAGCCATTGAGTCATTCTCCGAGTCTAGCTACTCCACAGGCTGATACCCTTCTCTGCCCAGTCACTGAGGAAGTCGGTTAGACACACTTGCC
This sequence comes from Crocuta crocuta, assembly GCF_008692635.1. Taxonomy (NCBI): domain Eukaryota; kingdom Metazoa; phylum Chordata; class Mammalia; order Carnivora; family Hyaenidae; genus Crocuta; species Crocuta crocuta. The sequence continues at coordinate 1,931,226 of NW_027528804.1, forward strand.
TTGCTCTTACTTCTCTGTATTTAGCCCTTCATAGTCTCCTGAAATCTACCACATTGGAATCTGTAACTGTGTGTCAATATCTGTACCAAAGGCATTAATACCAAAACCAGAAACATTAGAATTGCCATAAAAATGGATGCCTCCCCTAGTTTCAGAAGGAAGATAATTACATACAGATCCTTCAAAGAGATAGGCTGGCACTTCTCCACTCTTAATCCACTTCCCCTAGCCTCATCTTCTTTGAGTATTTACAATTAAAATATATTAATTCATCCATTTTACAAATTACTGTTGAGCATTTGTCACGTGCTTAACAATGAGTAAGATAGTTAGTTCCTCAGTCTAATGGAGTCCGAAGGCAAGAGTAATAGGACCATGGTTCCATGACTAGAATGTTCTCCCCTCAGCACTTCACTGTCTTATATCTAAGGCCCGCTCTGAAAAGGGCAATCTGAATACTTGATCCTCACAGTGGCCTTTATCTTAACAGCCAACACGTGGAACATTAGTGTCCTTAGGACACAGATACACACACACACACACACACACACACACACAATAATTTCTCTCTAGTTAAACCACTTGGGGAGTCTGGGTGGCTCAGTCAGCTAAGTGTCCAACTTCAGTTCAGGTCATGATCTCACGGTTCGTGGATTCGAGCCCCACATCGAGCTCTGTGCTGACAGCTAGCTCAGAGCCTGGAGCCTGCTTCAGATTCTGTATCTCCGTCTGTCTCTGACCCTCTCCTGCTCACACTGTCTCTGTCCTCTCTCAAAAAATTAATAAAACGTTAAAAATTTAAAAAAAAACCCTACTTAACGTTTGAGGAGGAATAAACTCAAATCATTTTATAAACAATACAGAAATTTTACTTCCTACCCAAGGATCAGAAGATCATCATCATTTAATTTGTAAAATTTAAGATTTTTCTTGGTGAATTTACTACCTGTAACCCTATTACTTTCTACCTGGGTTGATTTTATCTATTTTTTATTTTTTTAAATTCTGTTTGATACAAAGTTGTGTATTGTCTTCACATTTTTGAAATGTAGAATAAGAGGAATAGAAGATTCTTTATGGCTGAAATATTTATGGGGGATGAACAATTTCTGATACAGAATTTTAAAACTCTCTGCAAATAGTTTTAAATGGTTGCATAAATTCAGTAATCCAGCATTGAACAAGGATTATAGTTTTATATGTGTGTTTAAAACAAAATACAATGTACATGACCATCTTGATTGCAAAGAGCCATCGAAATACAGCCACACCCCATTTTACTGTGCCTTACTTTATTGTGCTTCACAGTTAGTAAGTTGTTGTTGTTGTTGTTGTTTTTACAAATTGAAGGTTTGAGGGCAACCTTGCATCAAACAAACTTATCAGCACCATTTTTCCGACATTTGCTGACTTTGTATCCCAGCATCAGATTTTGGTAATTCTTTCAACATTTGAAACTTTTTCATTATTTTCGTATTTATTTTGGTGATCTGTTATCAGTGATCTTTGAAGTTACTATGGGAATTGCTTTGGGACACCATGAACCACACGCATATAAAATGATGCACTTAATGGATAAATGTTGTGCGTGTTCTGTCTGCTCTACCCACTGGCCTTCCCCACTCCTCTTCCTCTCCTTGAGCCTCCCTATTCCCTGAAACAAAACCTTATTGAAATTACCCCAACTGGTAACCCTACAATGACCTCTAAGTGTTCAAGTAAAAAGAAGGGGTACATGTCTCTCACTTAAATTCAAAAGCTATACATAATTAAGCTTAGTGAGAAAGCCCAGACAGGTTGAAAGGTAGGCCCCTTGTGCCAGTTAGCAAACTTGTGTATGTAAAGGAAAAGTTCTTTCCTTTAGGAAAGAAAACTAAAAGGAAACTAAAAGTGCTACTCCAGTGAACACAGAAATGATAAGACAATGAGACAGCCTTATTGCTGATATGGAGACATTTTTAGTATTCTGTATAGAAGGTCAAACCAGCCATGACATTCCCTGAAGCCAAAACCTAACCTGGAGCAAGGTTCAATCCTGGCTCTCTTCAATCCTGCGTAGGCTGAAAGAAGTTAGGAAGCTGTAGAATAAAAGTCAGAAGCTAGCAGAGGTTGGTTCATGAGGTTTAAGGAAAGAAGCCGTCTCCATAACATCAAAGTACAAGGTGAAGCAACAAGTGCTCATGTAGAAGCTGCAGCCAGTTATCCAAAAGATGTTGTGAAGATTGTTAACGAAGGTGGTTACACTCAACAATTTAAATGTAGATGAAAGAACTTCTGATTTTTTAAGTTTATTTATTTTGAGAGAGAGAGAATGCATGCATGTGGGGTACCAGCGGGGGGGAGACAGAGAGAGAGAGAGAGATTTCCAAGCAGGCTCTGTACTATGTGCGGGGATCGAACTCAAGAACAGTGAGATCATGACCTGAGCTGAAATCAAGGTCAGACACTTAACCAACTGAGCCACCCAGGTACCTGAAACAACTTTAAAAAAAAAAAAAAGTCATTTAAGACTTTCATAGCTAGAGAAGAGCAGTCTGTGCCTGGCTTCAAAGCTTCAAAGGACAGGCTGACTCTCTTGTTAAATGAGTAATATAGTGACTTTAACTTAAAGCCAGTGCTCATTTACCATTCCAAAAAGTCTGTGGCCCTTAAGAATGATCTGAACTCTACTCTGTCCGTGCTCTATAAATGAAAAAACAAAACCTAGACGGCAGCACATCTGTCTATACATGGTTCACTGAATATTTTAAGCCTACTGTTGAGACCTACTACTCAGAAGAAAAGATTCCTTTCAAAATATTACTCCTCATTGACAATGAATTTGATCACCCAAGATCTCTGATAGAATTATACAATGAGATTAATGTTTTCATGCCTGCTAACACAACATGCATTATATAGACCATAGGTCAAGTAGAAATTTTGACTTTCAAACCCTATGATTTAAGAAATACAATTCTTAAGGCTATAGACAGATCTGGGAAAAATAAATTGAAAACCTTCTAGAAAGGGTTCATCATTCTAGATTCCATTAAGAACATCTGTGATTCATTGGAATATCACATCAACATTAACAAGAGTTTTGAAGAAGTTGATCCCAAACCTCATAGGTGACTCTTAGAAGTTCAAGGCTTTGGTGAGGAAGTAATTCCAGTTGTGGCAGAAACAGCAAGAGAACTGGAATTAGAAGTAGAGGCTGAAGGTGTGACTGAATTGCTGCAATCTCATGATAAAACTTGAATGGATGAGGATTTACTTTTTATGGATGAGCAAAGAAAGTAGTTTCTTGAAATGGTAAATACTCTTGGTGAAGATGCTGTGAAGATTGTTGCAATGACAACAAAGGATTTAGAATATTACCTAAATTTAGGTGATGAAGCAGCAGCAGGGTTTAAGAGGATTAAATCTAATTTGGAAAAAGTTCGTTATGGATAAAATGCTATCAAACAGCATTGCATGCTGGAGGGAAAGCACTTGTGAAAGGAAGAGCCAATCGGTGTGGTAAACTTCACTTTTGTGTTATTTTAAGAAATTGTCACGGGGGTGTCTGTGGCTCAGTCAGTTGAGTGTCCGACTCTTGATTTCAGCTCAAGTCATGATCCCAGAGTCATAGGATTGGGCCCTGTGTTGGGCTCCACACTGAGCATGGAGCCTGCTTGAGATCCTCTCTCTCTCTCTCTCTCTCCCTCTGTACCTCTCCTCCACTCACATGCACGCTTTCTCTAAAATAAAAAAAGAGAGAGAGAGAGAGAGAGAGAGAGAGAAATTGCTGTCATACCAGCCTTCAGCAACCACACCCCTGATCAGTCAGCAGCCATCAACATCAAGGCAAGACCCTCTACCAGCAAAAGATTATGACTCACTGAAGCCACATATAATGGTTAATATTTTAGCAATAAAATCTTTTTTAAATTAAGGTATGTACTTTTTTAAGGACATAATGCTATCACACACTTTGCAGACTACTGTATAGTATAAATATAACTTTTATATGCACTAGTAAACTAAAAATTATTTGACTTGCCTTATTGCAATCCTCACTTTGCAGGGGTCTAAAACTGAACCCACAGTATCTCCCAGGTATGCCCATATAGAGCATTATGATTACACCTAATAGAATAAATACATTCAGGATTGTCCCATTTTACTTTTACAAAAATATGCATTTGCATTCTACAAACAAAGGGTAAAAGAATATGTATCAAAAGGGTAGCTGGAGTTGAATCTCTAAGAGATGAAAGTGTAGGTGATTTCATTTTCTTCTTTTTCTGTGTTCTAAATGACATATAGTGAATATTTATTACTTTTGTAAAACATACATGAATTTGATTATGAAAAATAGGATTCCTGCTGTCCTCTTATCCAATAAGAATGATGAATAATTTTTTGATGTTCATTTTTATCTGGTGACTAGCAAAGTAATCCTTATGGGTTGTTGAAAGTCTAGTGTGTATTATAAAGAATGAAAAAGAAAATTTTTGTAATGACTTTTATTCCTACAGCTCAGAAATAATCAGTTAAGATAATATTTTTCTTGTCATGTTGTATATGTATACAAATAATATATTTATACATGTATATATACTTACATATATGTATGCATATAGATATATGCATATATCTATACATATTTAAATACTTTTTTATTCAGGTAACATAAGAAAAAATGTCTCATGCTATTGCAACTTCATATGGAACACTGCTCAGACTATACATTCTATGAATCTCTATTCAAATTAATCTATGCTTTTATTTTTAATTGTAAAAAAGGGATAACAAACTGGCAAACTGCTGAATATGTCATGTTTGAGTATGCATTACCATATCCTAGGTATTTCAATGGGATATTTCATAAGACAACAAAAATAATCATCCCTCTACTCATGAATTTTATGTCCCACATAAAATTTAACACTTGAAGTTGGAATAATCGGTTCACATACAAATTTTTCTTGTAGCCAAGATTTTGAAAATATAGCAGTCAAATAGATTCAAAACTTTACAATGTTATTCGTTAAAGGTAATTGAAAATCTGATGGTCAGTTTTGTTTGCAGTCTTATTCAACCTTTCTTGACTTTATTTATTTCATTCTAGACAGTCTACTTAAAGGGATTATTTTAGTACGTGTTGAACCTCTTCAAAGAGGATGTAATTAGAGTTTGTTTCATTATCTGACCTTTCAGTTCCTTTATCTCAGTGCTTGTATATGCAGTTTAGGAGATAATGTTGATAGTATAATTAAAAACTAAAAACTGCCTTAGCAACTCTCAGAAAACATAAACAATGCAAATGTGTAGCAAAGGAGGCAAGCTTAGTGCTATCTAACCTATCATGATTTTCTCTAGCTTTGCTCAGCTCCTGTTTTTAGAGTTTTACTGACTGAAGCACAGATACACCTTTTTAAAAAATTTTTTTAATTTATTTTTTTACTATTTATTTATTTTTGAGGGAGAGAGAGAGAGAGACAGAGCATGAGCGGGTAAGGCATAGTGAGAGGAAGACAACAGAATCTGAAGCAGGCGCCAGGCTCTGAGCTGTCAGCACAGAATCCGACACTGGGCTCGAACTCACAGACCATGAGGTCATGACCTGAGGCAAAGTCAGATGCTTAACTGACTGAGTCCCCCAGGTGTCCCAAAATATTTCTTATTTAGTGTCCAGTATAATGCACAACATACAATAAAAATTGTTTAAGAATGCTAGTGACTAGACTAATATATTGGTGAAAATTAAATCTCTTTGTACAGTACATTTGTTTTTTTAATTTCTTGGAGAAATATGTTTACTTACATGAATGGTGGAGTGTATTATAGTCTTGGGTATGATAATTAAAACTCCAGAGAAGCATGTTAGAGTCTGTACTGTCTTAAGCATGCTTAATAAAATCATCAGCATTGTGATTATAGAATCATTTACCAAGATTATACATTTGACAAAAACAGTGATGTTCAGTTATTGAAATTTCAGGGAAATGTTGCAATCCTTTCTAAATACAATTGGATTATAAATTGAGAAAGATTGATTTAGAATCTTTTGAAAATATAAAACATGGTTTCTATTCATTCTGATGTAAGAAATCAGAAAAAAAGAGAAGGAAACTAATATTGAATGTCTATTTTAGGCCTGACATATCAAACATATTACTAAATGTAATGAAAACAGTCCAGCAAGAAAGGCACTATTTACTCTGTTAAATAATTGAGGATATTGAAGCCCACAGTACATATTACTTTTCCCAAGGTTACAGGGAAGGACAAGAGGGTTCTATTTGCAGTAGGTATATTTCCTCTAGATTAGTTTCTGTTGTTGTTTCCAAATCATTTGTGATGAAAAGTGAATCTTTGGTTTGCCTATGAACGATTGTTAGATTTGAAGAGTCTTTGAGCATTTAGGAATAACTTTTATTTTTCAAATCAGTGTAACAAAAACAATTCAAATATGATAGAAATAAAAGATTCTACTCTTTTTTTTTCAGTTCTCACCTAGTTTTGTTGGGTATTCAGAAACCTGTCCTCATGCCAAATGAGGATTTAAACGGTTGACAAATACATAGAAACAAAATTTTAAAAATCTATGCTAAAGATTATAGTCTTTGAGAAAAGATATTATTAAAGAGTGTCTATTTTGAAAAGCATATGACAAGTCTTAAGAATTACATATAAACCAGTTTTTGTGACTTAATTCATAAAGGAATGTTTATTTTCTAGTCCTTTACTATTTTTGATGTTTTACTATTTACTAACTCTGCAATGCAATTTTGCTAGTTGTTAAAAAGAATCCACAGGGGCGCCTTGGTGGTTCAGTCAGTTAAACATTCAGCTTCAGCTCAGATCATGATCTTGCATTTCATGAGTTTGAGCCTTGTGTCGGGCTCTGTGCTGACAGCTCAGAACCTGGAGCCTGCTTCACATTCTGTCTCCCTCTCTCTGCCCTCCCCCACTCGTGCTTTGTCTCTATGTCTCTCAAATATAAAAAATAAATGCTAAAAAAATAAATAAATAAAATAAAAAGAATATACAAAGTTATCTTGTCTTAAGCTACCTATAATTATTTTTGTTTAATATTAAATTCATTTTTTAAAAAAATGATGAGTCACTCTTCTTCCAGACAATATCTTTTGGAATTGCTTAGATCACTTTAACATAGAGATGATTTGTGAAAAACTGATTTATTTCACATACTAATTGCAGAGCAGTGTTCTGTATCCATTTTTATGTCATGACCAATAAAGAAAATAATCTTTTCTATTATTTCATGCACATGTGTAGAGGAGGGGTAAAGGAATATGTGCTCAGTCTGTAATCTTGATCAGTTCATTTTATTCATCATTTATTCTTGATGATTTAAATAATTCAATTATTTGAGAAATATATGTACAGTTCAATCTGTAAAACAAATACATTTTCATTATAGAAAAACCAAAATATATATTATGTATGAGATATTATTAGTTCATATTATTTTAGTATATATATATATATATANGAAATAACCACTCTTGATATTTGTGGACTACACACACACACACACACACACACACACATATATATGTATGTATGTATATGCCAGTATATTCTTACGCATTCAGGAGTATATTTTGAATCTGTACCACATAGTTCTGTATATGTATCGTTTCTTTAAAAGACTATTTTTTTTAGAGCAGTTTTATGTTCACATCAAAACTGAGAGGGAGATACAGAGATATTATACTTCCTGCACCCCACCCCCACATGCAGAACTTACCTCCATTATCAACGTCACTCACCAGAATGGTACAGTTTTTACCATTTAAGGATGGACCTACATTGACACATTATAATTACCTAAAGTCCATAGTTTACTTTAGGGTATACTCTTGGTGTTGTATAATCTGTGTATTTGGACAAATGCATAATGACAAGTACCTATAATAATGGTAGCATATAGAGTATTTTCACTGTCCCAAAAATCTTCAGTACTCTCTCCATTCATCCCCCACCCCACCCAAGATCCCTGGCAACCGCTTATCTTTTTACTGCCTCTATAGTTTTGCCTTTTCCACAGTGTCATATAGTTGGTATAATACGGTATGTAATCTTTTCAGGCTGGCTTCATTTACTGACTCATACACATTTAAGTTTCTTCTATGTGTTTTCATTGTTTGATACCTCATTTTATTTTAGCTCTAAATAATATTTCATTGTTTTTATATACCACAGTTTATCCAGTCACTTGCTTAAGGACATCTTGATTGCTCCCAAGTTTTGGTAATTCATATAAATTCATATAAAATGTGTATTCATATAAAGTTGTGCTATAAACATCCATGTGCAGGTTTTGATGTAAATGATTTGGGTAAATGCCAGAGAGCATGATTGCTGAATTACATGGGAAGACTATGTTTAATTTTATCAGAAACCACCAAGCTGTTTTCAAAATGGCTGTATTATTTCACATTCTCATCAGCAATGTACAAGAGTTCATGCTGCTCCAAATCCTCACTAACATTTGATATTGTCAGTGCTTTTTTGTTTTCAGATTGTTTTTCTCAATTTCTCATTTGCCTGATTACACATGATGTGGAACATATTTTCATATGCCCATTAGTTCCTTGTATATCTTCTTTGGTGAGGTATTTGTTAAGCTTTTTTGGCTGATTTTCTAATGTCATTTTCTTTTTTTTTTTAATTTATTTTTTATTTATTTATTTTTTTCAAATAGTTTATTGTCAAATTAGTTTNGGAGGGCGAATAATATGGAGTATAAAATACATAAAAGGGTCAAAAAGGGGAAAAGAAAAGGAAAAAAGAAGAAAACCGATGGACAAAGAACGGTTTAAAGCATATACCTGGATTTCCCAGCTACAGTTAAATAGCCGTGTGTATGCAGTGTTGGTTGAAGAGCATAGAGAAAGAGAGAGAAGGCAGGGCGGGATGAGGCACAATTGGAAATAGAATGAACAGGCAGAAGGGATAAGAAGCTTTTTTCAAAGAGGTAAAGGGTAGAATATGGTTGGATAGGTGAGAAAAGCTAATGTCATTTTCTTATTGTTGAGTTTAAGAGGGTTTTTTTTTTTTTTGTATATTTTGCAGAATAGTTCTTTCTTAGATACTAGATATCCAGGAATTTGTTAGTGCTTTTGGATTTACAGCATAGATCATCATATTTCTCCCAACAAAGACAGTTTTATGTCTTCCTTCTAATCTGTGTTTTGTTTCCTTTTCTTGCCTTAATTGCATTAGCAAGAACTTCCAGTAAAATGATGAGAAAGAATAGTGAGAGAGGGCATTCTTGCCTTCTTCATAATCTTAATGGGAAAACTTTGAGTTTCCTACATTAAACATGATGTTAGGTGTAGGGTTTTTGTTGATTATCCATATCAAGTTGGGAAAGTTTCCCTCTACTCCTGGTTTACGGAGAGTTTTTATAAAGGCTTGGTATTGGATTTTGTCCAATAGTTTTCCTGCATCTATTGATATGAACATGTAATTTTTAATTTTTTAGTCTGTTGATGTGATGGATTATGTTAATTTATTTTTGAATGTTTAACAACTTTACATAACTGGAATAAATCCCACTTGGTCATGGTGTATAATTCTCTTCATTCTTCTTTGGATTGAACTTGCTAATATTTTGTGAGGATGTTTGTGTCTACGTTCACAAGAGATTGGTCTATAGTTTCTTTTCTTGCAATGTCTTTTCTATAATGTCTTGCAATATTCTTTATTTCTTGTAATGTTTTGGTATTAGGGTAAAGATGGCCTTATAGAATGAGTTGGGACATATTACCTCTGCTTTTAACCTCTAAAAAGCAGTCGTAGAGAATTGGTATAATTTTTTCCTTAAATGTTTTGTAGAATTCCCCAGTTCCTATCAGGGCCTGGTGCTTTCTGCTTCAGAAGGTTATTATTGATTCAATTTCTTCAATACAAATTAGCTATAGACCTATTCATATTATCTGTGTCTTTTTGTGTGAGATTAGGGATATTTTATCTTCAGTTATTTCTTCTTTGATTCTTTTCTTTATGCAGATCAGAGATTCTGACCTATATTATTTCCTTCTTTCTAAAAACCTCCTTTATCTTTTCTTGCAGGTGGCAGGAATTACTAACAGATTATCCCAATATTTGATTATCCAAGAGAGGCTTTATTTCTTTTTCACTTTTAAAGGATAGTTTCATAGGGTGCAGAATTTCGTTTTTGTGGTTTATTTCTTTTACACTTTAAAAATTTCACTCTACTCTCTTCTTGCTTACACAGCTTCTAATGAGAAGTCAAATATCATTCTTGTTTTTGTTTTTCTATGGGTAAGGCTTTTTTTCCCTAGGTAATTTAGGACTTTATCTTTGATTTTCTACAGTTTGAATTTTTTAAAATATTTATTTATTTTTGAGAGAGAGAGAGAGAAAGAGAGAGCAAGAGCGGGGGAGGGGCAAAGAGAGAGGGAGACACAGAATCTGAAGCAGGCTCCAGGCTCTGAGCTGTCAACACAGAGCCAGATGCAGGGCCCAAACTCAAAAACCATGAGACTATGACCTAAGCTGAAGTCAGACACTTAACCAACTGAGCCACCTAGACACCCAGTTTTCTGCAGGTTGAAGGCAATATCCTTAAATGCATTTTTATTTGGTATCTAACATTAGTTTGGAGAAATTCTCAGTCATTATTCTTTGAAATACTTATTTTGTTCCTTTTTTTTTCCTTCTACTTCTGGTATTCCCGTTACATGTATGTTACACCTTTGTAGTTATCTCATAGTCCTTGGATATTCTGCTCTTTTGTTTTGTTTTTTAGTTTAGTTTGTTTGTTTTCCTATTTGCTTTTCAGTTTTCAAGGATTCTATTGATGTATTCTCTAGCTCAAAGATTCTTTCCTCAATCATGTTCAGTCTACTGAGTCGATAAACTCATCAAAGGCAGTCTTCATTTCTGTTACAGTATTTTTAACCTCTACCATATCTTTTTGATTTTTTTGTAGAAGTTCTATTACTCTGCTTACATCACCCATCTGTTTTGCATACTGTCTACTTTATACATCAGAACTCTTAGCAAGTTAATCAGAGCTGCTTTCAATTCCCAGTCTCATGATTCTGACATCCTTGCCGTACTCTGTCTCATCAAATTTGGATTTTGGCCTTTTGATATGCCTTCTCGATAGACATGATGTACTAGGTAAAATGAACTGCTATAAATAGGCTTTTGGTAATGTGGTTCTGAGGTTTGGGGGGGAAAGGTAGCTTTCTAGAGTCCTAAGATTAGGTCTCAGTCATTTAGTGAACCTATAGTTCTGAACCATGAACTTCACAGGAGTCTCTTAGTCTTTTTTCTCCCCTTATGTGGGTAAAGATGGCTACAGTGGGCTGCTGTTGGGTATTTCTCTTCCCCAGGTCACTTAGATGCTGAGAATTCCTCAGTAGGTTAGCCTCTCATTAACCAGTCTGCCCTGAGAACAACCCTTTCTTAGAACAGAACGCTATGGAGTATTTCAAAATGGTTTCTTTTCCCCTCCCCCTGCCAGGTGAAGGAGGGGCATTTTCTCTAATATTTTCTGTGGGAATCTAGTCAAGCTCCTGGAGGTAAATCTCAAAATAATGTGGAGGCCCTCCTTCAGCTGGATTTCTTTGCAATTTTTAACTCTCAGATTTGTCCACACTGAGCATCGGGCAATTCATCGATTACAGTTGTGGTTTCCCTACCCCGGCACTGGTTCCTGGAGTGGTCCGCACTCCTAACTCTTTACTCTATAATTGAGACTCCCTGTACTTCCCTGACTGTGTCTCCAATTCGGGGGACAGCAGTTTGTGTAATGTGCACCCTTTTCTTAAGGATCAAAGAAGAGTGGTTTTTTTCAGTCTGTACAGCTTTTTGTTAGGAATAGTGTTGATTTCCAAAGCACCTTACATGTGAAACCTGAAACCAAACGTCCTATACTTTTTATTTTACCAATAAAATAAGAACCTACTACATTGATAATTTCATAACTTAAAATTTTTTCAGTTATATTATAAACCTGTTTCTTATCGGTAAATATTCTCTGATAGAATTTTTATTGGTGACAGTATCTTTTTCACGGTGCAGATTTTTATCTAGTCCCTTATTGTTTCGACTGCTTCCAATTTTCTGCATTATAAACAGTGATTCTGTGAACGTTCATGGAGATAAATCTTTTTGTATAGTCATGATTATGTCCTCAGGGTAAATAAAATAGCTCTTCTTAACCTAATACCCCAGAGGAATTAGCAGAAAACATCTAGTTGTTGCTGCGCTAAAATAATTTACACCTCCTCCTTCTAAAGTGTGTTAAATAAAATGGTTTCCTGACTTTTTCATCAACTCACAAAATGATTGAACCAGTTCTAAACAACCTTTCACTGTTTTGGGGTATGAATGTGTGTGTGTGTGTGTGTGTGTGTGTGTGTGAGAGAGAGAGAGACAGAGACAGAGACAGAGACAGAGAAAGAAAGAGAAAATGAAACCACTTATGAAATTGTTAAAGAAATAAAGGTTACTTTTCCTTTCATTTCAAGGAAGACTAGTACTTAAAAAAATCTGGAAATCCCAGGTAATTTTTTGGTTTTATTCTGCAACTTTCATAAGATGAAACAACACCAAAAAAACCAACCAAACAAACAAAAACAAAATAACAAACCAAAAAAAAAAAAAACAACCCCCAAAACCACACACACACTCTCTTTCTTAGATGTGGTGTGGGGTGTTGCTCTCTGGAGGGCATGTCTTTTTGTTATTCTGTTTTACTGACAGAATTACCTATATGAAACTGGCAACTTCACTTTTTTTAGATAAAATAACCAAATTTTAGCTATTTCTATCTGTACTGCCTTTGAGTCTTCTTCCTTGCTATCCTATCAGTGTCCTTTAGCCACACACCACCAGGAACACACCTGCACTTGAACTCTTTGGTCTTTTTGTCAGTTGCAATGAAGAGAAGGCACACCATGGAGAACCACGGGCCATCTCAGGAAGAGTATTAGAAACGACTTACTGTAGCATTTAAGCTTGTTGCTAAGTAATCTGAGGGAGGTTTCAGGAAAGCAGTTTTGCTACAGTTTGCTTGCTGTCAAAAAGCAATTGTAATTTTATGTTTTGGTATATCAGTGACTTTGATCAAAATCAAGGTGACCAGCTGTTTCAGTGTGCCTGAGACTGAAGGGGTTCTTAGGACACAGCATGGCAGTGCCTGCACCAGGAAAATCCCAGGAAAACTGGGAAGCGTAGTTACCCTCTAGAGGCCGAGAGAAATGAAAAAGAGATGAAAGCTGAAATTGGTAAAGAAGTGATAGCTGCAGACAGGAGCTGGGATTGGGGATGTTTGGTCATTCTTGTGATTTTGGCCGTGCTCATCCTTTTGCTTGGATTCAGACGTGACGACACAGTGGTCTGACCTCTGACTTAATCCACCCCAGTGTCAGAGTGACCGTGTCTGATGTTGATGTTCTGTGAAACTGTCTATTTCACGGGGAGGACACTGGACCAGCTTCCAGCCAACACCGAGGTTTCTACACAGTGTTGGGGCAGTTTCTAGCTGTCAGGAGCTAGTTTCTTTTTTACCAGTTCTCTTCTTTCTGGATTCAGGGATACTTTTGGGGTTGCCTTAAGAGTTTACAGATGTGATTTAGTTGTTAGAGACTTGGTTTCAGCCACACTGGTCTGTACTTTAATGAGAGGCTTTGAAATACTGAGTAAAAAAAAAAAATTAACCTTCACTCTTAACACAGCATTTTTTTTCTTCATTAGAGAAAATGTTTTAATGATTGAGACCAAATGCTAGATTACAAAATGTTAAAACAAAAAGGAATCAAATATTCTTTCCCCTTGAGATTGAAAACTCGCATTAACATATTTCACTGTCCTTAGTAATGCTGCCACAAAGAATACCAGCTTATTTGAGATAGAACACACTTTTCACAGAACATAACATTTGGATGAACACTAGTATTTCACTAGTAAACCAGTGTTGTGGAAATTCTAGTTTATTTAGTGATGTTTCCCAGTCACGCTTTTTGTTTTTAAAAATTAGAAATCTTTTTAAAGTATAAATAATTGTTCTCACTTAAAATAAATTTCCTTAGTTACAGTCATTGAAAAGACAGTTTCATCTTTTTCAGGTTTGCTAATTTAATATTAAGAAAAATATTAAATGGTGGTTAGATATTTTGGGGGGAACCTTAAATTAGTAGGTGGAAGTATATAGTTGGCTTAGTTCCGTCACTAAGTTAAATTGTGAAGTGTTATTTTACTTATTAACATTGCTTCAGTTATTTTAAACTCAGTTCTGTTATCCCATATATTAATCAAATTCATCGTTTAGCAATTAGTCTTTAAAACAATGGAGGAATTAATACGACCTTGGCTATATTACAATTGTGATGTAGTTCACATTCATGCACTTTTCTCTAGGTTCTGATGACTACCTTGAGGTTAATATTCCAACGGACCTAAAAGTGGAACATTCCAGGGAAATAAGTAAGAGACAGGACACCGAAGAATTATCAAAAACTTCACGAGACACCATACCACAGGCAATTGTGCTTCCTGCTGAAATTCCATGTGAGGTCAGTATGATACTTTATTATTTAAGTGCCCCCAACAGGGATTGGGCAAAGCCTACAGACAGTTTTGGTTGTCACAGCTGGGGGATTTCTACTGGCATCTCATGGATAAAGGTCACGGATGCTGTTAAACACAGGGTGGTCCCCACAACGATGACTTCTCTGGCCCAAAAATGTCAATAGTGCCAAGGTTAAATCATGTCCAAGGACAGGAGATACATTTATGGCCCTTACAGTAACAAATTGTCTTCGAATCAGGTAATAATGGCATCAAGAATTAGTGCTCCCTGTCAGAGGCTTCCCTGCAATCCAGCCAGTGTTTTATAATCACCTCTTCGGGCTGCACAACCTGTAAGCAGTGACTCTTCTCCCTCTTTTTATGGATTTTACCCGAAGCCTTAAGAAGGAGCCTCTAAACATTTTTCTCAGTGCACTCTCTTGGAAAGTACTGTCGCCTGCCCTCTGACACCTCCTGCCTCTTCACTTATCTCTGCAAGCCCCAGTCACAGGGTCAGTAATGGCTCCGCTATTTCCCCTTCACGAGCACCATCCTAAAGAGTAGTTAGGCATGAGCTTATTTCCTTTTTTAAAAAAATTTTAATGTTTTTTTATTTATTTTGAGAGTCAGACAGAGACAGCATGAGCAGGGGAGAGGGATACAGAGAGAGGGAGATACAGAATCCAAAGACAGGCTCCAGGCTCTGAGCTAGCTGCCAGCACAAAGCCCGATGCGGGGCTCGAACCCATGAACCGTGAGATCATGACCTGAGTTGAAGTCGGACACTTAACTGACTGAGCCACCCAGGCGCCCCAGGAATGAGCTTATTTTTGTTATCTTGTGTTACCTGTATAGACAGGCCTTCAATCTATTTTTCCCTTCCTTTTGGTAGAATCTGTCTACTGCAATCTCAGCTTTTCTCCCACCAGAATCTCTTACTTCCTTGAGTATAATCAACTGATATTTCTTAATTCTTATGTTATTCTCCTACCACTGCTTTTCTGATCATAAGACTGAAACAGTTTTAAAACCAGTCCAGTCACTTGTTGATCTCATGAGGAAATTTAATTCTTCAAGTTATAGTATAACCTTGAAAGGTGTTTTAAGTGGCCTTTAAGTTATAGTATAACTTGAAAGGCATTTATCAACATTTGGATCTATATTAATTTCATTGAAGTGCCTTTGTATCCAAATCTTAGAACACGGCATATTCCCTAAAAAAGAATCTTATTTGACCTGTTCCTTGACGTACCTCTGTTGCTACAACTGTAATGTGAGTGTCCAAACCCACAGTGCAGACCTGAGTTTGTAGCCAACAAAGAGAGAAATCCTTAGACTATATGAAGGGGTATGATTCTGAGGGGCCCATGAGAAAGCCACAAGGATCTCAGAGATTACCTCCTATGCATTCATTCCCTGGCCCAAGATAGGGTTTAAAATAATATACAGAAGCTAACGGCACTCCCCACTTATTTCTCAAACTAAATCACACACTAGTTCTTGGTAATCAACTATAACTTAAAGCCTGATCCTGTGACTTCATTGAAAATACAGGAAAAGCTGCAAAAGACTATTGTGTGTGTCAATGCCGAAAATGCTTATATTGTAAAGTGCTACCCATTTTGGTGGTAAGGTTTCACAGTGACTGAAAGATGTCTTTACCCTTTAGCCAAGTGGCTCTCAAACCAAGCTGCATACAGGGGTTATTAGGGGAGATTTCAAAAAAAATAATGCCTAAATCCTACCCCCAGAGATTCATATATAAATGGTTTGGTTTATGGCCTGGACACTGGCAGCCTTAAAAACTTCCCAGGTGACCCTGAAGGCGAGAATTAACAGCCAATTTTGGGACCATTGTCATAACCTATCCTTGCTGTGCTGTCATGGGTCAGATAGAGTTCAGCTACGGAACCTGCACAGTCCTGGCTTAATAAAGCCCCTACAACTGCGCTCTTTAAACTTGTGCCTATTATAGTAATCATGAATGTATGAAAAGAACCATTGGTTTGTGTAAAAAAAAGTTACAGTTAAGTTGATATATTGATCCACTAGGGTAAAAATCTTTTGTTGCCTATGCATCGTATATCACTAAAGCCTAAAGACACCAGCCCTAGCAGACCAGAAACTTCACACTTTATATGTTCTATTATAGACCAAGTCCTAGCCCCTTTGTTTAAGGCTCAGGATTTTGTGACCAATGCCACAAAACTTGAGACTTTGGAAGTGATAATTATCATAATTCTTTCTGTCCCTGAATGTGCAGAACCAAAGAAGGGATAAACAGATGAATCAGAAAGATTGAAAGCAAAATAGCAGCTTTATAACTGATAAGGCCAAATTTACAATCCTTTGTTTGAGCATCCTGCTATATTCTCCACTGAATTAAATGTACCTACATAATTAGATGTTTAATTAAGATGTTCATAATAGTTAAGGACGAAGCCGGACAATGCAGGCCTTCCCTCCTAGAGCAGGCCCCTTCCTCCATGGAGATGTAGCAAACACACGATGCTGGGAGTCCTGAGGGGTAAAAGGAATAGAGCTGGGCTTGTTCAATTTTAAAATGTCACATTTTGACAGACTTATTCCATCTTCATTTAAAAAATATGTACAGATTGTCTCTTATGTACACAGTTTTTGCAAGGTGCCACAATGATACAAAAAAATAAAAATACCTTCAGGATGTTGAAAGTCTAGCCAGGAAGCCAGCACACAGACAGGAAAAATTAATTAAGAGCAGAGGGCATGACTTCAAGAAGGTCGAATGAGGGGTGTGAATGTGAAATGCTCCCTGATTCCTTTGGAAGTTGCTGTGGGCTGCATTTGTAGGGAGGGTTTATGGAGCTGGTGAACCTAGAGTCAGAGCTTGCTTCTCCTTGCAGAGGAGAAGCGTGGGGAGACAGAGGAAGAGTAGGAATGCAATGGCACGCTGACATTAGGTACAAACAGGCCTGGTGCAAAATGAAGGTGTAGGGGCCCTTGTTCAAATTAGTAAGCGCTTTCAGGCAGTGACAGCAGAACACTGAAGCAAGTGCAAGGCCTTCTAAGGGCAGAGCCAGTGCAACAGGCCAGGTCATATCCCCATGAAGCTGGCCTTGGGTACAAATGAAGATGTAAGTACCTCATTTGCAGTGGTCAGGATGCTTGTCTTTGGTTTAGAAGTTTTCTATGGAAAAGGTTGAAAGGTGGAGTCTTGCCCTCTATTAAGGAGGGAATCTGATGCATAAGCAGCAGGCTGGCCTTGAGCACTCATGAATGAGAATGAGTGTGAGCACTCATTAGAATGAGAATGAGAATAGAACATAGGGAGAAGATGCTGAGGCTAATTAGCTTTGGAAGGGGAGAGTTTAAAGTTGAAGAAGACACAGCATACACTTGAAAGAGAGCTCTGAAGAACTTTGATGCAGAGATCTTGGGGATCTGGGCCAAAGTAAATAAGGAGTCATGAAAGATTTGGAGTAAGGTGAGGGGTGTGAGTGACAAAGGAACCAAAAAACTGAGCTAGACAGGAGGCCCCGTGAAGAGGAGGTGGCAGAGGAGAGGAACGGGAGAAGCTCAGGTTCCTGACCTCGGGGGTCACATGAATCAGTGCTTTGGTGAGGCAAAGGGAAGGCATTCCTGTGGGATGTATGAGGCCAAGAATGTGTATCCCATGGAATGGTGACATGTTTGTCCATTTGCAGTGTAATTGAGAAGGAGAAATTTAGTTGAAAATATCCTGCAGACACATATTTGGGAGCATCAGACTCTGGTGGAAAAATGGCTGAAGTGGAAGTATGTCAGCTGAACCAATTTTGTGGCATCAACATTTTTAAAAAAAGTTTATTTATTTATTTTAAGGGATAGAGCATGAGTGGGAGAAGGGCAAAAAGGGAGAGAGAGAGAGAGAGAGAGAGAGAATCCCAAGCAGGCTCCACACTGTCAGCACAGAGCCCGATGTGGGGCTAGAACTCTTGAACCATGAGATCATGGTTGGAACTTAGCCAAAATGAAGAGTCAGACGCATCATCAACTGAGCCACCCAGGCATCCCATATCAATATATTTATATATTTGTAGAAAGCCTTTGGTATAGAGCATTAAAGTTGTAAGTTTTATCAGCAGGTGATTTATGCTTACACAGATAACTTTTAAATAAGAGAACTTTGAAGTTAATGACTTTTGGGTAAACACAATTTTATAAGAGTATATAAATGAGGTTTCTGTTTACTTTGTGAGGGACTGAAATTTAGTTTGACTTTGAGGAAGGCATTTGGAAGGTGATACCTGAGATAAACATAAAAATGATATTTCATTTTAGTTATCCTGAAGGGTTAAACAGCACAACATAAAGGAGAGTACAGATTTTGATTTAGATAGTTCTGGTTAATCTTCAGAATGTCACTGTCTATATTAGCTACCTTGTTCTTAAAAGAAAACTAACAGCCTTCCATTTTGGATTCAGTGTGTGTATGTGTGTATTTAAGTTTTGGTTAGGATTAAAGGAAATATCTTTATATTAAAAGTACTTAAGGGGCACGTGGGTAGCTCAGTCAGTTAAGCGTCCAACTTCAGCTCAGGTCATGATCTGACAGTTCGTGGGTTCGAGCCCTGTGTTGGGCTCTGTGCTGACAGCTAGCTCAGAGCCTGGAGCCTGCTTCAGATTCTGTATCTCCCTCTCTCTCTGACCCTCCCCTGCTCATGCTGTCTCTATCTCTCTCTCAAAAATAAAATAAAATTTTTAAAAAAGTGCTTAAAATAATTCCTAGTATTAAAAAAATGTTCAGCAAATATCTAGTCCTTCTTTTTCTCTGTATTAATGTCAATTTTTTATCCTTAATTATTTTTTTCCAGAGTTTTCCCCCAGAATGGTTTTCAATAACTCCTTTTGTTTATGTCCATAGATTTAGCTTTTCAACCTTAATAAAACCTTGAAACTTTTAGATTTAAATCCTTTAGTCAATTCAGTAACCTTCACAGATACTCATCACACATAAAGAGTAACCAGAGAATCCCTATTAGGTAAGATTTAAAACTATTGGATATTTAAAACATCGGACGTGAAAACTCACATTTAAAATGTTAAGAGATCTTAAAGCTACTCCTATTCAGTCCTGTCATTTATAGATGAATATACTAAGTTCTAGAAAGGCAAAGTAAAAGGGTTCAGGGGGAAAAAGGCTTTGGTTAGCAAATGACAGCTCCCTGGAGGTCTGTAGGTGATGCTTCTTACTCTGAGACAGGGATCCTCCCAGACAGGGAAGAGTCAAGGGCAAAAGGAAGCAACTGTGTCCTCACTGTTTCTTCAGTTGCAAAAGATGGGGTTGGGGAAAAAAATTGAGAATTCAGTAGACACCACGTTGATAAAATTAAAATGTGGTGAGAATCACATTTACATATTTTATTTTTGAAAATTTTTGAAAAGCTAGGACATGATAGAAGACATAATTATCCTGTGCAGACTTTGTCGTTATTAAATATAGTGGATTCTTTGGTTAATGTAGACTTTTTCAAGGTCCTCATTGGGCTACATGTTTTATCTTATAGAATCCTGGTGAAATATTTATTATTTTAAGAGATGAAGTCATTGGTGATACTGTGGAGGTTGAATTTACATCAAATAGCAAATGTGTTAGAACACAGCCAACCCGTTGGAATAAGACAGTCTGGTGTATGGAAGCTTTAGGTAAGAAATGTTTTTATGCACTAATAAATATAAGACATCATCCTAAGTTTCTTTCAATAAATAATATGATAAATGGTTTCACTTCCTTCCAGAAACTAATATTGTTCTGCAGGTGTTTCCTGCGTTTAGCTTTCACATACCCAAAGTTGTTATTATTAATCTGGATTCCCAAAAGTATGAATGTGTAAATTATGCGAAATTAGCTTGTGTACCATGTGGTGAAATGACCACCAGCAATATCACATATTTTTAAATATGTCAGCAGAGAGCACTTTAATAATATACATCAGCTATTAAATATGGAACTAAAATAATTGGCTTTATTGTAATAGGATTAATGAACCTTTGGACTTTCATTCATGAACTTTTTACTTTTTTGGGGAAGAGGGAGGCATGTTCTTGAGTATATTTTTGGTTGCTTTGGAAGATGTGATTCTTTTTCACTATTTATCATCATAGTACCATTTCTATATACAGTCCTCCATCTTTTCCTTTTTTAATTTATGAGGTTAACCATTTTATTATCCATCTTTGCTTGCACCATGATAAGCCATATCAGATTTAAAATTCCAGACGGAATAGCCACACCTGCCACCACAATTGTACCTAAATCAAAGTTTAATAGATTAATTTCTGAATATTTTTAATACAAATGGAGGACTACTTGGTTTTTGAATTTATGATATCTTTTTACAGCCAGAGAATAAAATTATCTTATAAAACTTCATAAATATAAACTTTATAAAATATTTAAAGTATAAACGTATACAGTCTTGTTATGAATCTGGAAATGTAGTCAAAATATTTAAGATTAAGTACTGTGTCAATGCATCCTGAACTTTTTTTTTCTTTTGGAATGTAGCTATTATGAAGCCCTTTTATAGAGCACTTACACACCTTTTCTACTGCGCTATGCAAAGCGTGTGTCTCCTCTATGGGTTTGCTTGCATGGCCTGGGTCAGAGTTGAATTATAGAAAGGAGGGACTATACACCAAGTGTTTATAAACGTTTCAGACACTGGTTCCTGTCATGGATGAAGGTGTGCAGAAGTAGATGAGGAAGAACTTTGTCTCTTCTCTTTCTCTTCCAAAGCCCCCTACTTCTTTATGCCACATTTTAAAATGATTTAATTAACATTAATTTCTAACTAATTAGTTTTTGAGTTTAAATCTAGTTAGACTAAAATCGCTACAGAAGAATCAATATTGCAAATTAAGAAGTACTTAGATAATATTTCCCAAATAGTAAATCAAAGTGGCATATAAAATTATTCATATTAAGATTACATATTCAGTTTACCTAGCACTAAGAGTAGTGCAAAGAATAAATTATGTCAAAATTCAAATGTTTTTCAGAAAAGTAGGAACCTAATAGTCTATATTTTCTAAGATATACCAGGCCATTGTACTGTCCCATGTAGTTGAACAGCAAATTTGTAGTAAAAAACAAATAAACCACTATTTACCAGTTATGCTATTTATCCTGTCCAATTCTTATTTTCAATTAGTATATTCTATAAATTAATGGGATTTTTTTTTCTTTTACCAAATGTAGCAATACATAGGATGGGTCCATGAATGTATATGGAAATAAGGATGAGATATACCTTAGCAGAAATGGCCCCAGAGTCTTATTTTTTTCTGTCTCATGCCACTGTTTCTTAACATTTTTTAACCTTAGCCAGAACTACATTTTACATCATAACTCAGTACCTATTCAGAAATATATACTTAAAACAGAGGTTTTAAAAGTGGTCATTAGATTAATGGTTTCAGCCCTGATATATGAAGAACTTGGAAATTGTCTCTTCTTTTCCTACCATAAGATAGAGCTAAACCAACAGAAAATCAGTGACTTTTCTTGACCTCATCAGAGAACTAAGGTTGCAGGGCAAACTACTATCCCAAAACCTGAAGGAGAAGGTAAATCAAGATAGTGACATTCAAGATCTTCTTGGCTGGAACAAAAGTCACTGGAGCCATAAACTGGTGGGCACAATTACATGGTAATTTTGATGAATTGCTGGGGGTGGAGTGTGGACTGGCTCCAGAGTAAGAAACTCCTGGGGGCTACAGTCTTAGGAGGCACCCATAATTTTGTGGGATTCACTTCCAGGAACTCCACCAGGTTCACATAGTAAAGATCTGGGGAAGATCTTTGAGAGGCTCTTCCAGTTCAGAAGAAGAAGAATCATGGTGAACCACTCCCAATATATTCTCCATAACAAAGGCCTATTCTCCAGGGGAAACCATGTTACCAATGCCTTATCCTCACTGAGGAAGGGCATCTATCCATTGAATCCCCTTCTAGCTTTTCTGACTCACTTAGGGTGGGGGAGGAAAGCTCTACCACAGCAGAAATACTTGTGAAGATCACAGCCTAGGGACACCAGCCCACTTGAAGACCAAGACTTAATCACAAGATCAGAATGCTTCTGCCTGCCCCCAACCTGACCACCACCATAAAAGGGTTTCATTATAATGGCAGAAGGTTACTGTTGGAAGTACTGCAAGATGCAGGATCTTTCTGAGGAGGAGTAGTTAGGGAAATACAAAGTCAAGAAGAAAGACAGACAGAAACCAGGAGAATAGAGGAATTTGAAGCCTCTGGAATCTACAGCTATAACAGACATGAAATACAACCCACCTCCCATCCAGATTCTTATGAATTCTTCACTGCATGCTTACCTCCTCAATTCTTATACCCAATACACGATGTCTGGGTTTCAACCAGAAATTACAAGACATTCCAAAAAGTAAGGAAAAAACCCCTTAGTCAAAAGAAATAAAGCAAATATTAGGCCAGGTTTGGATGTGACATGAATGTTGGAGTTATCAGACAATTTCAAATAACTGTGATTAATATGTTAAGGATTATAATGGAAAAGTGAACAACATGCAAGAACATATGGGTAATGTAAACAGAGAGATAGAAATTCTATTTGTTTTCATTTTCTTCAGTGCTAGTCAAAACCAACTAAACTGGTGTCATGATGCGTTAGAGGGTCACAAACGCAGGTGGAGAAACTATGCTTTGTAGCTGCACTGGCCAATATGGTAGCCACTAGTCACAACTAATTATTTAAGCTTTATTACAATTAAATGAAATTTAAAATGAATTAATTCCATCAGTGGCACTACCCATATTTCAAGTGTTTCATTAGAACATATCTATTCTCTTAGAAAGTTCCATTGAACAGCACTGAACAGCACAGTACAATAGAGTTCTTTTTTTCTCTACACCAGTTATGGAATAAGAGAGAGTGTCCAGCATGCACTTAAAGGCCAATGATTTGTCTAGAATCTTTAGTGACCAAGGAGCTCTTTTATTTTGTATTGAGCCATTTACTGGTTAACTTTAGAGAAGTCTCAGTTGTGCCTCAGCTTCCTTGTTGATAAAATAAGTTTTGTAATTACATTCCAAATACTCACTTATAGTACATTTGGAAATAAGGGAGATGAGATGTAAGACAACAAACACTTAAAAAGATGTCCAATGGAGGAATAAAGTGTTAATCTCTCCCTCTAGTAATTCCCTTAAACACAAGGAGTGGCTTTTCTGGACACACTCACCCTCGGCTTCTGGATAGAATATGATAAAACATTTAAGAATTTTAGGGAACCGTCTTTCTAAGTACTGTACTCCTCATATTATACCCTCTTTTTTCCTGGTCCCCAGTTTATATCCCTTGATATGAAAGCCACCAGATTTGTTTGTGCCCTCTTCATCCTTGAGGAATCATGTTCAAGGGAGAATTCTGTATCATCTCATATATATAATCCCTGAACTCATTGGTCATTTCCAGGGAGCAGGAAAGATCTCAATCAGTATCCCATACCATCTAATAATAGTCTATACAGATTTAAGTCTCTAAAATTATTTTCTGCTCATAAACCGATGGGACATAAACAAGAAAAATAAAATAAAATAAGATAAAATTATTTTCTGTACTTCTTTGAATACCAAGTTAAGATGGAAGGATCTAAAAGTAAAATGGAAACATACCAGGGATGCTTCCCTATCACTGATGCAACAGGTTCCAGGAGACTGTCTCCATCATTTCAGTCTCTTTCCAGTGTAGAAAAATGGCTCATGTGATTTTATTTCTGATCACCTGGCTCATGATTTAATTAGTTATGTGGCTCAAAATGTGGTTTGTTCTCCATAAATATTCTCTTATGTGATACCCAGAGCTTCATGTACTGAATATGGCTGGTATTGAGCGCTGGTGTGGCTTTACAGTATTGTCCCAGAGCACACTTATTTCTGGTCAACATCCCATAGTCCCTAGAGTGTGGCCATAATCATCAGAAGCAAGATGGCTTCTAAGATCCTTACTATCACTCTCAAATTTTGAGCAATCTGGTGAATGCTAGCACCATCTCATATTGGATTCTGAAAGCCAATTCTGTGCATCCCTTCTGTATTTCATATTCAGTGGTATTATCTTGTGTAATAGTCTTCTCTGGCTGCCATGACAAAATACCACAAACTGGGTGGCTTAAACAACAGAAATTTATTTTTTCACATTTCTGGAGGCTGGAAACCTAAGATCAACGGGCAAGAATTTGGGTTTCTGGCAAGACCTCTTTTCTTAGCTTGTAGTTGACTACCTTCTTGCTCTGTCCTCAAATGGCCTTTTCTCTGTGCATCTGCACTTCTGGTGTCTCTTCCTTTTTTTTTTTTTATAAGGATACCAGCCCTATCAGATAAGGGCCATGCCCTTATGACCTCAATTTAACCTTAATTATCTTATTAAAGGCCTTATTTCTAAATACCTTGGAGATTAGGGCTTCAGCATACAAATTGAGGGTTTGGGGGACACAATTCAGTCCATCACACTTTGGTTACTTGAAATCAGCCATGGTGGAGTATGTATACCACACACATTGGTAAAAACTATAAACCAAGCCTTTTTTATTTTCTTTTTGAAGAGTCAGTTTATCAACACAACACTGGGATAAAGAAGAAGGCCTCATTAAACTGGAAAGGTTTCCATAAGACATATTTGCTGATATCACATTATTCAGAACTTAATCCCAAAGTCACATCTAGCTGAAAGGAAAAGCAGAAAATCTAGTCTTTTTAGTTGGATAGCAATGTGCCCAGCAAGAAAAAAAAAAATCAGGATTCTCTTTCTAATATAGGAAGAGAATAGCCTTTGAGATAGGCAACTAGCATTCTCTTAAAGAATGGTACCCCTTCAAACCCTTCATTTTTTTTTGGATACTTCCTCTTAGTCATTTTAAGTGTGTGTGTGTGAGAGAGAGAGAGAGAGAGAGAGACAGACAGATAATGCTCTCAACATTAAAGCATGTCACATACTCTAAGACCTACCTACAGTGCTCAGAACTCTCAGATTTTTCACTACCCAGCCCAACTCTTTGCCTTATTAATGTTCTTTTAAATGTATATTTCCCTCTAACCTGGTAGCAGTTCAGAAAAAACCAAAATTATGTTAAAGTACAATTATGCTAACCAGTGAAGAAATCTTAAATGCTCTTTTTCTAAATGGCATCTCTCCCTTCTGACATACTTCCACATTTTTATCTGGGAAAATATCCTCTAATTTTGTGTTCTTTTTCCTTTCAGCTATATAACTTCATCCACTTACAATTACTTCATTAAAAAAAAAAAGCACACCTTTCTAATGGAATCCACAGGTTTGTCACTGGCAGGAACTGTCTT
This sequence comes from Crocuta crocuta, assembly GCF_008692635.1. Lineage (NCBI taxonomy): Eukaryota > Metazoa > Chordata > Mammalia > Carnivora > Hyaenidae > Crocuta > Crocuta crocuta. Next base: position 1,957,126 of record NW_027528804.1, read on the forward strand.
GTGCTAAAGAAATTTGAAGTTACCCAGGAACTTGAATTAATCCCAACTTATGCCAAAAGTTATAAAAATACATGTGAAGTCTTTAAACTAGAAATATTAACTAATGTTTATGTAGAAGGAAGAGGTATTCCTCTGGTACCTGCAGGAGAGCCGGAAAAATATTTTACACAGCAGGGGGACAACCAATTAAAAGTTGGGAGGAAAGTAAAAATATCTACAAAGATATAGAATCTCTTTATTAATTAAGAAACTGTTCTGGTTAATGTAAATTATAACTTCGTATTTAATTAAAAGAGCATGAAAAATACTTTAGGATGTGCCAGATATTATGCTGAACCTGCTTAGAAAAATAACAACAATTGATAAGAAATTTTTTGGGGCGCCTGGGTGGCTTAGTCGGTTAAGCTTCCGACTTTCGCTTAGGTCATGATCTCGCGGTTCGTGGGTTCGAGCCCCGCGTCGGGCTCTGTGCTGACTGCCAGCTCAGAGCCTGGAGCCTATTTCAGAGTCTGTGTCTCCCTCTCTCTCTGACCCTCCCCTGCTCGCGCTGTCTCTCTCTCTCTCTCCTAGAAATAAATAAAAATAAAAATAAAAATAAAAAAAAAGAAATTTTTCTAAACATCATAATTGAGGAGGACAATTTTAACATATATTAAGTATACCAATATTAAGGCATGGCCAAAGTTTTAAAGCCACCAATATTTATTTAACAGTAATATTCTAATCAAAAGAAAGCCATATTGATTTCAGTTCCCACAGAAACATTAGGTAGGTTCATTCAAGGTTTACCATGTGATACAGAGCAAAAATTGGTTCATAAAGGAACATAGCTTCTCAGGCCATGGAAATACAGAAAGAAAATCTCTTAAATTGTTGGATTTGTGCAGTATGTATTTTTCTAGAACAAGTGAATGTAGTTCTGCCTATTCAAAAATACCTTATATTTTCCATAGATTGCTTCAGTCCCTTATCTGGAAGGACAGACCACTTAAATCAAAGAGACAGTGCAGGTTGACAAAGACTATTGAATGACAAGCTGTGAAATTTGAATAAAATTCCTCTTTTAAAGGAATTGCTTTAAATTCCTTTGTTCCTCTGTAAGTTTACTTTCTTGTCTATCTATGTTTGATATGACAAGAAGTTCCATCTTCTTCCACTATAAACCTTTTTTTCCCCTTCACAGCTGACTCCAGTACTTGATTTGGTGATCTATGACCTGTATTTGTGTGTACTTCAAGTGTTAAATGTTCTGCTGATAGTAAACAGCAGGATTCACTTTCTTTCTCTTCTGAGTCCTTAAATTAATTAGCTGTATTTTTATTAAAGAGCTATAAAATGTAGATATCATAACGACCAGAGTCAAAGTAAAATAATGCTCAGGTAGTACAGGATGCTATTGATGAAAGGCCAATTCAATAATACATATTTAAGGAAGGTCTCCCAATCAGATGAATCCATAAGGAATCCTCCAAGGTCTTGATTTAATAACTGACATTCAATAGATAAGAAAATGTATACAGCAAAGACAGTACTTCAAAGGACATCTGTCTCTTGGGAAGATTATTCTAAAATCAATAGAACTAATGGCACAAGATGCCAAGAATAAATCAGTTCATTTGCTTTCATGTTAGAGTTTAAAAAAATTAGAATATTTTAAGTATCCTATATCAAAGAACTACCAAGCAAATCTTCTTATCATGTATTTCTCATGATTCGTCATTTGACTTTCTTTCAGAAGGTTAACACCCCATTGTAAACTCTAATCTTTCTTTCTGACTGACAAAATCAGTATCTTCTTTGAAAATCATCTTCCTGAAATCTACCAAAATTGATTTCATTTGACTTCAGTAACTCCAGCACCCTCTTTACCATTATGTGTACAACTTTAGCTGATGAGATATATGTTATCACTTTCAGGTTTCATTGGAGTTTCTCTTACATTATCTACTGGATGGATACTTACTTTGGGAAGAGAGAACTTTCATACACATAGTTTCTTTATAATACAAGTAAGATGTTCAGTCAAACAATATGGGAAGAGAACATTGCAGCCTCTTGATCTAGTTATGCTTAAGATTGCTTTTGTTGGCTTTAAATCTCTCTAAGCAAAATTGTAAGAGGCCCTTTAATCTCTTTAGGAGATAAAGTAAAATTAATGCTTAATTTTAGAAACTCTTAAATATTCAAAACCTCATCAGGAATAAGATTTTTTGGTCTTGTGCTTAATGACTTATATTCCAAACCCCAGCTGTCTGGGTGACAATTTTCCAGGACCATTTTGAGAAATATCTCCACGATAGATAGTCAAAGTCTTTAGAGTATGTTCTGTAAATAGATTTAAAGGCTCAATTTTGTTTACTTTTGTTGCAATAAAGCAAAATAACTTTTTTTTTTACTGAAATGATTATTTATTGATACTCTTTCATAGTGAGCCCAACATTCTTAGGAAACTTTAACTCTGTTGGTGTGTTAATGCAGAATTCACCAGGCAGTATATCAGTCACTTTAAGAACTTGTCCGCAGAAAGGATTTTGATGAATGTATAGTATAAATAGTACTTAAATAGCAGGATATTAAACCTTACCTTCCCAAGAGTTTTTTACTGTAACTCATTGCATAAAAGTTCTATAATTTCAATCGATTCTACTCTTTCTTTTTCCAAGTACAATTTTGAAAATTTGTCTGTAATTAAGAATTTTCTTCATGAGATTATTAACAGATACACAACTTTTAATGAATGATTGCACGGTCTTAAATTCTAAAGGATTATGTAAAGACAATTACAGATTATTCCAAAAAAGAGGGCTAGTAGTAGGGAGAAAATATTTAGGACTTTGCTTTTACCATAATTTTAGCATGTGTTCAGATTCTGTAAGGTTTTATTTCATTAAGTCTAAAATTGTACACTATATTCTGTGGATACTCAGGATACAAAGAAAACATTTAGTACCAGAAGTTAGTAAAGTTGTTATGAATTCTTAAAGATTTCTTCATATTCTGTGAAAGATGTAATAATATGGTACATGCATTATATACTCAGCTCCTAACTCTTGTTTGCATTTATAGATTTTCCTGCTGGGTCTGTCAATGTCCATGTCTACTGTGATGGAGTCATCAAGGCCACAACAGAGATTAAGTACTCTACACCAGCAAAGGCTGTGGACTGCCTATTGGGAGTGGCTGGTCCAGGAGATGGTGTGTGCCAGGTAAGTAGATATTTGCATGAAGTTGACAGTAAGCTGAAGAGCCAATGCTGGATAACAGAATGTGTGCTTTGCCATAAAGTCTGAAGATTGGTTGAGTAAGAATGAGTTACGGATTGATAGGAAGGGAAGAAACTGACTTCTGTGGTGCAGAGATGCAGATGAATTAGTTTGCCATTCCAGATAATGTCACTGGGAGACAGGTTGTCCATTACAAAATGGCTTCTGTGATGGACTCATTTTAAAGCTGTTACAGAACAGATAAAGAAAGACAGAAGGATTAAAGAGAACTCTTAAGAAATGAATAACCTCTCTATCCAGATGAAGACTGTACAAAGGAAAAGTCCGATCATCTGATGCTTTGAAGTTAAGGAGTCAGACCAACCGAGAACACTCCCAAAAGAGAGCATACGGCATTAATCTAAGGAATTGTTATTTTTCACATGGAAACTTCCAAACCCGGTGTATATTTTTCTTAGTTTCATTTATTACTGTTACCTGATGGCAAAAATTACTGCTTTAAACTGACAGTGTTTATTAGGAATTCCAGAACTGCTGAAATGTTCAGGGAAGTATGCAAAGAGGCATTTTCAAGCCCCAGGTTCTTTCTGCAGTGTGACAAAGCATTACTGAACAATGAGGACTTGGTGAGGAGTTTCTAGTCTTCTCAGAAGGCCCTGCTTTAAGACATTCTCCAGTGAATGTAGATGCTGCCAACGTCCTCATGGATGTAGAATGGAACAACTGCATTTGATTCATCTTAAGCCATTGGTTTAATTTCAGTATTTTATCTATTTATTCTTTTTTGTTACCTGACCCACTTTCAATAGAGGAAAAGCTTGTTTAATGTGGAACATTTATCTTTCATGTGCTTATTCCATCAACTTTTCAGAGTGAAATAAATGTCATTTCTTTTTATAGTACTTGATAATTAGATTATAACTATATTAATTGCCTTGGGTTTTGGGCAATGGATAGAGAGAGTAAGATGAAAAGGAGATAGCTGAACAGCGAGATCTTCAAAGTTACCACAAAACACTCTGTAACAAAACCATCAATGATCGTGTGGTGTGGTTGGCAGGTTGTCATGAAGTCTTATATGTTTAAACTAGTTTGGAACTGGTGGTTTTGTTATTTATGTGTGACACATTTTTTGTATTAGAACAATGGCAAAGGTAAAAATGTCTTAGAGAAGGACAGGGAGTAAAATGCCATTTGTCAAACTGGCGAGTCTAAGGACATTTGATAAAATGTCTATATTGTAATTGCAAAGCAAAAGCAAAAGTAATAGCTTGAAATATGAACTGTTTCATTTTATTGTGACAAGTTTTGAAATGTGGATTGTTTCATTTTATTGTGACAAGTCTACCTATCTTCCACTTTAAAACTTCTGTTCGTTACAAAAAGGTTAATAAAAGTGATATATTTCATTATCAGTCTTTCAGTCAGCATAGAAGTAAAGTAACCCTCCAAACGTATATTTGTGTGTTTTTGCCTTTGGGGAGGAAAATCGTTTTGTACACAAGAAAATCATAATTGATGACTCTTGGATAGTTTTTCAGAATGCTGTAATCTGCAAAGTCATGGTTTCTTCTACATCTTTGAGTGAATAAAAACCATTTTGCACTGTTTCCAGATAACTGGAAAATACTATTTCCTTTTCACCCTCAGCCTCAGAAATGAGAGTTGAGAAAGGATTATGGTTAGATTTTAGGATTCTCCTCTTTACCTATTCCTGGTGGCTTAGCAAAAGGAAGGTTGCTAGACAGCCACAGCTTGATTCAGGCTTTCCCTGTCTGGAGAGAGCCACTTTGAACCTGAGTGAGTACCGAGAGGAAGAATTATTCAGTCTTGGAGACAGCAGACCACAGCACGGTAAGAAGAGACACTGAACATTTAATCTATACAATTTAAGACCCACTTACAAGTTTTGCTACGGTAGTCAGGGGACCAATACCTGTGTGGAATTGGATCAAATTCTGAGTTAGAGATTTTGGACTAGACCGAAGTGTACTACCCCAGGCCTGAAGGAAGGACAAGGCTACATCAGTCAACCTCCATCAAATCTTAGACGACATATGACATGGAGTTCTCCAGTTCACTGATAACATGAGTTATCCCTTTTATGAATTCACAGAGATAGTGAAAGGCAGAATCCTCCCTTATGAAGAAGAAAGAAATAGAGGGTCATTTCCTTGGTATGATTTAGGGTTGTTTGGCCTCAGGGGAGGTGGCCCAGCCCACCCTGTGCCTCCCCTTAGAGCCATTTGGATTTCCCTTTTGATGTTTGGCTTTGTTCCCAAGTAGGTCATATTTTTGTTAATTGTGCAAAAAGCTTTGCTTTTCCAATACAGCCTAGACTATTACATTAATTGTTTTTTTTTCATATACTCACTACTCGGTCACTAAATTAAGAAATTTGAGTATTTTGCAAATAGTCCACTGACCATCTCTATTCAAAGAACAATATGCATTGTAATTTTATTCACTGGAGTTTTATTTTATTCACTGCATATTTGTAAGAACATATACCAGCAGATTTCTTTTTTTTCAGTGTCTTATCTACTTAGCCGAAGTGGAATATTGTAAGAGCCATCCTGAGTTTTCCTGTAAATTTTAATGGCAGATGTGATTTAAGTAATCCTACACATTAGTAGTAAGGTACTTCTAGTAATCATTTAAAAGCTATTAGGCATGTAATAATGTGAACATTCTGTGAATTTGAGGAAAGAAATAATAATAAGAAATCTGTGGGTTTTATTTTTCAGTAATCCTAGAATTTATAATAGAAGACATTATACTATCATTTAAAAGCTGTTGGGCATATAGCAAAATGACCATTATGTGAATTAGAGAAAAGAAATGATAAGGAATTTGATTTACTTAGTTTATTTATAATGATGTCCCTTAAATTTTGAATACCTAAATCAGCTTAATTATGTAACTGCTTCCTAAATCATTTCATCTTTTTTGGGTAGATATTAAATCCCAGCATGTAGCCTCATAAAGGTGCAGTTTCCAGAGCATGGCCCAAAACAACAGGTTGAAGAGGGACTGAATGGAACAAAACTGAAAAAAATCCAAAGCCCACCTTGGGAAGATAATTAGAATTCAAGTGCTAGTGTTAGAAATACTAGTAACTCCTATTTAACTGAGATAATTAAAACCTTTGAGATTCATCCTATATACAGAAGAGTCTGGAGACAACCATAAAGTTAACTTCTCATAGGAACAACTAGATACTATATAAGAAACCAAATTAGGTCAAAATGCTAAAAGAACATAGCAATTTTTGATCAAAGCGTTACATCGTATTCATTAAAAGAGGTTTTGAAATGATACCAAATAGCTCTCCTTAGGTGTATTTCTTGTTGGTAAAACATCTTTTACCAAATGTGTTGATCATTTTGCATGGTTTGCTTTATATTTATTGAAATCTTATTTTCGTCTTCATGTTAGGTACACTTCATTTCCAGTTTTTTAAGGTTTTTTTTAAAATGTTTTTATTTATTTCTGAGAGAAAGAGAGAGACAGTGTGAGCAGGGGAGGGTCAGAGAGAGGGAGACACAGAATCTGAAGCAGGCTTCAGGCTCTGAGCTAGGTGTCATCACAGAGCCCGATGCGGGGCTCAAACCCACAAACCGTGAGATCATGACCTGAGCCGAAGTGAGACGCTTAACTGACTGAGCCACCCAGGCGCCCCTAATTTCCAGTTTTTATTAGGTTGTATATATGATTCAATCTTTGGTTTGCTGCCTGCAAATAGTTAGTATAGTATGAAGCCAGCTACTGTTGGGATGAGGGAGATGAAGGGAAGACGTAGGAATCTCTAATATAATGAGGAACTTCCTAGTTATGAAAGGTTATTAAAGGTTAGTTTTTTCACAAGGTTAAATTCAAGTATTAGCAGGTGTCTTCATTAAAGAATTCTTCAGGAGATTCTTCCTTGGGCCTTTCAGTAATTATTTTTAGGTCCTTGTCTCCCTGGAAAGGCTAGTGAATGCCTTCCTTCCTCTTTTCGTCAGCTCCTATTGATAAGGGGTGCAAATGCATCTGGTCTCTAAACTATACTTCACCATAACACTTCATGTTCTCTAAGACACTCCTTTACTTCAGACTTTCTGTGAGTCACTGGATAAGGTCCACACTCCCCTGAATGGCACACAAGTCTGCAGAGTCACAAATCTTGCCGCACATGGGCTCTTACCGCAGCATCCTCTCCATGTCTTCTTAATTCTTTCCATGTTTCCTATTATTTTACCCCCCACAGGATTGCTCCCTCTTAGCACATATTCTGCTATTCCTCCCTTCCCCTTTCTTTAAGGCATGGGCATTGTGTTTTTCATCTTTGCATACCCAGTTACTTTCACACAATTAGTTCCTGACACATGAGACACCATGAGACACAAATGAGAAAAACACAAGTGCTTTCTTTTTCTTCTAGTGCTCTTTGAAAAAATAAGTGGAGAACTATAGCATAGGACTATAAATGATGAGATGGAGAATGAAAACTGTCCTCTTAAAGTACACTGTTACTTATTTCTCAAATTGAATAAGTGAATCTGACACCTACCAAAGTGAAGAACTCTCAGGGGCCCATGATACTAGAAAAATGACAAATTTGTGGTTGAAGCTTTTCTTCACATTCTGTCTCAGTATGAACTGTATGCTGATAAGCAGTTCATTACACACTTTTAACAACTATATGATTCCAGATTCCAGGCTTCCTTTCTTCTGAGTATTAAGGAAATGTTTGCTACTCAAAAAATGCCTAACATCTTATCTCCCTTTCAGAAGGCTGCATATTTTCTTTTCTTTTCCTTTCCAGGAAAGTGGCAGCACAGCATAGGAGAATTAGTTCTAGGGGCAGGAGCAGGAATTAGATTCTTTAACTGAATCAACAATCACTTCATGAGAACGCATTTTCCTTAGTGTGAAAGAAATTTCCTCATGTGTACAATAGACGAAGCTAGAATATATGATCTTCAAGGCCACTTCCGACTCACATATTCTATAACTTTATGCCAAGAAAACAAATACATAAATTAGGCATTATCACCACTCTTATCAGAGAATTGACTTGCAAATATGTGGGTTCTCCGTGTAGCCTTCATTTCACTTTTTCCTAATTCTCCCTGCCAAGAAGGAAGTGATTTGAATTTCATGTGTCTTTTATCACTTTTATTACTTGTTTCATATTTCTGATGAGATCTTTGAAATGAATAGGGAAAGAAAAAATAAAATTCAGTTTGGACATTTATTTCTAGATTCATTTTCATTTGTTTATGCCCCTAATTAGAATGGATCACTAAGAAGACGGCATGTCTATCGAAGCTTGATATTTTACTGATCCAATAAGTGGCATTTCCTTTGTGCCATGTCTCCACTTGTGGTAACGATTAAGCAGTGGTTAATGATGCCTTATTAGAGTAGTTCAGGCTTCAACAGTAATACTCACCCCTGGGACCCCCCGTTGAGTCAAACAGGAACAGACCGCTTGGTACCCTCATCCGCTTATTTAGGAAAAATCAAATCGGTTAACTTTACCAGCAGACATAGCAGCTGAGGTAGGGGGAAAAATAAATATTTCTGAGTGCAGTTACTTAGCCATTAACACAACCATACTTTCAGTTCTTTGTAGTTCTCTATCTTATAAGCCATCTCAGTCCACGTTGGCCCCATTCATTTTAGCTTATGTGTAACTACTGTTTAGTATATAGTTTATTGATAATATTTTAATTTATGGTTTCTGCTCACACAGTGGAAAGAAATACTCCCTCTATTAATTAGTTCTCCCCAACGAAGTACCTCTGTCGCTTCTTACATTCCCCTCTCCTCTTGTCACTGGGGTGGCTTGGACTGCCCTCTGCAGAGGATGCCTCTGTGGCCATGTGAGTGCTGCCTGTAACTGATCTCATACACACGCAACCTTCTGCTTTACCACCGAGCTCTTCAGAGATTTCAGTTCTTCAACCATAAGAAATATTTCCAAACAATCCAGAAAACAAAGCACAAGTCAAACAGTTTACAACGTTCCTCCATAGCTATTATTCATAACAAGATAATTAGAGAAAATTAGAGAATCTGCCTCTGGAATGAATCCCAAATCATCAATAACCCTTTGACAATTAGAAGACTGAAAAATCCTGGTGGCAAAAATGTTTGTTTGCATTTTTTAAAAGTGGTTATGCATTCTGCAGGCCTCTTTGCTAATAATAGAGCATCAACAGTAAGATAAAGAAATAAAGTAAATATGTAACCTGGGAGCTCTACATTGTGTTTAGCATTCCGGAACTATGCTTCTATGGTAAACAGCATCAAGACACACGAGATGAAGTAAAAGAAATCTTTGGCAAGGAAAATTCAACTTCTAAGAATCCTGGCCCCCAATCCACTACATCCCCCCCCATCAGCCAGTTAGCAATCAATCTTATTTCCTTAAGTAGCAGCACACAGACCAATAAAGTACACCAGTTTTCCTAAAGTCCCACACAACACACCCAGTGGATATTTTTCTTGTTCAGTTTAACGTGAGTTTCAGTAGCAAATGACACCATTTACCAAACTCACTTTCTTGATGTTCCCCCCCACCTTTAGTCTTCATGAAGCCATATCTATCTGGTTTTCCTCCTACTTCCTTACCCTTTCCTTCTCAATATCCTTTGCCATCTCTTCTTTCTGTGATCTAGAAAATGAAGTTTCAGTTTCAGTGTTTCGATTCTTAGACTGTCTTCCTTTCTGGATAAATATTCCCTTGGCAGATTATCTCCTTAACTTATGAGATCAAATCCAAATATGGTTTTTCTTTAAGTCTCAATCTTTCTACCTTGGGATAGACATCATCCTCAATCCAGCTGAAAAGCCAGAAACATCAGAGTCCCCCTGATACCTTCTGTTGTCTCTCCCAACAAGTTTAATCCATCATTAAGCTGCATCAGTTTTACTTCCTAAATATTGCTCGTCCCTCTCCACATCGCTTCCGTTCTCACACTTCAGTCCCCTGCTTTCCCTTGTGCCTAAACTACCGTGGGCTCCCACCTGGTCCCCCACCATGTGTTCTTGCACACAACCTACTTATCCCAAGTCCAAACTATGAGATTTTTTTTTAAAGATCTCAGAAGGTGATGTTCCTGCTCAAACTCTTCAACAGATTCCAACTGTAGTAGAGATTAAAAAAAAAAAAAAAAAAGAAAATCTTTAACATGGACAATATGACTCTGTAGACACTGTCCCCTCTCTTTTTCTCCAGCTTTATCTCACTCTCCATTCCTGACCAACTTTCAGTTCCTGGGCTTTTATGTCCCACAGGGCCTTTATATATGCTTTTCCCCCCAGTCTCCTGGAAACACTTTTCCAATCTCCTTTTCCCTTACTGTTTTCCCCTAGTTAATTCTAACTCATCTCCCAGATTTTAATTCCAGCATCACCCCCTCAGTGAAGCCTCCCTTGACCTTGCACATCTCCCTATGTATCTCTTTATGACAAAGACCACATTCTAATTTGGCATCTATGTGTGTGATGTAGTGTCAAATTAATATCTGCCTTTCATTAGACTCCAAAGTCAATTAGGGGAGAGATATTGTCTGTTTGGTCCCCTGTTGAATCTCCAGAGCCAAATACACTACCAGACACATAGCCGCTGAATACCTATTTTGTCCCGTGAAAGAATGAGAAGGTGAAAGCATTTTGTACATTAAGTTCCCCACCCAACCTCCAGCGATGCAGGTAGCAAGAGCCTCTGGTTCCAGCAGCCAGCTGCTCCCCCGTAGCACGGCACACCCCTTTTTCAGAGCTCTGGGTAGTGGACTGTTGGCTGAAGTGATGCTGTTTCTGACTGAAACAGAAAGAGCAGGAGAAGAAAGGGAAGGACAACAAAGGAAGAAACCAAGTGAAGATAAGATGATGAGACCAATTCTAATTGTCTACATTGGGAACTAGCCCCTAAAACAATGCAAAAAAAATAGTTTCAAAAATGTAGGAAATCATGGCATCATTTAGAGGAGGCTCGGTTGAAAGACATTTCTTTGACTATGTTAGTGCTATATTTGTTTTTAAATTGCTGTCTTATTACCTAATTAACAGTAAGCTGTTACAAAATGGTTGCTAAAGGAAGGAAGGGTGATTAAAGTCATGATTCTTATGACTGTGCTTTCTAATGCCTCCAATAGATAAACTTCGGTTTTTTTCTTTGCTTAATATTATGGTCCTAATCCTAAAGATGTCTATTAACAAATCTATTAGTGCCATTCAATAGTCTAATGTCATTAAATATATCTAGTATTAATTATTAATGTCTTTTATTAATCTGTTCAGGTTTAGTGAAACTAAAGCTTTGAGACTTTTTGACATTATGTGCAGGAGAGTCAGACTGAGAAATTCAGTGTAATCAAGCTTCTATAAAACTTCTAGAAAAGTGTTTTTTTAAAAAAAAACTTTATCCGATTGCTTTTACATAAATTTTTATGTTTATGCATGACTGATGGAAATGGCACAAAATGCTATTTGTTCCCCAGAATTTCATTTTCCTTTATTATGTGATAATATAACTTGTATCTGGACACATGCTGGCCCAGGTAAATATTGCACTTCCTGATTCCCTTGGAACTAAGCCGCAGCCATCTAACTAACAGCCAGTGGCGTGTTGGTGGAAGTGGTATGTGCACATTTCTGATCATGTTCTTCAAAGAAGGATAGAGTCTCTCCTTCACTGGCTTTTTTCTCAGACTGGCTACCATAATAACAAGGGAGCGACAGATGAACCAACTAGGACCATGAAGATGAAGTATTGCAGCAAAGAAAATGGAGCCTGGATCCCTTAATCGGGGAGCCTACATCAGTGCTAGACCACCTAATTCCAAGCTTTCGTGTTAGACAAATAGGCTTCCATCTTGTTTAAGCCATTGACATTTTTGGTCTCAGTACTACAGTAGCAAAATCTATATTCTAATTTAAAATAAATGTGTGATTTATTAATTAAGCCATTGACATTTTTGGTCTCAGTACTACAGTAGCAAAATCTATATTCTAATTTAAAATACATGTGTGACTTAAAAATTTAAAAGGAAGAAACAAACTATTTTGTTTAGTTGCTGAAAAAACCAGTTTGGGAAGCAGGCTTCTCATTACGGACTTGTGTGTTTGTCTAAATCACAGCACATTGTAGTATTTAGAGAAAAGGGAATTAATATGTCCTGGATATTTTACATATTCACTCATTGAAATCTTACATATTTTGTTAGTTAAGTGTTTTTAAGGTCTGTAACTAGTGAGTCCTGGAGCAGGAATTTCAACACAGAATCCTCAGATCTCAAAGATATTTTTTTCTTGTCATAATATTATTTTCATGTTATTTAAAGATATTCCAGGAGTGCCTGGGTGGCTCAGTCGGTTAAGCCTCCAGCTTTAGCTCAGGTCATAGTCTCATGGTTCATAAGTTCGAACCCCACGTCAGGCTCTGTGCTGCCAGCTCAGTGTCTGGATCCTGCTTTCGAATTTTGTGTCTCTCTGTCTCTGCCCCTCCCCCACTCACTCTCTGTCTCTCTCAAAAGTAAATAAAACATTTTAAAAAATGTAAAGATATTCCAAAACTCTATGAATGCCGAATCAATAATAAATATAAAATATTTGAAGGGAGTCTTAAACTGCATTGTTTTATATTTTCACATTTACTTTTGCATATGTAGTCATAGATATGTTGAAATTCTAAGAACTGACTCACCCAAAATTAGGAAAATTAATCTGACAAAGGAAAAGATCTCCTTTATCTTACCCTATTCACTTATTTAGATTATTCTTTAACTGCTTGGAGTTAAATACTCATGAAGTTTAAAAAAAAAAGAGAAAGGCTTTGCATAACCCCGGCGAGTATTTGCTTTGTTCTTTACCTATCATTTTCTTTACCAGCTGCGGTAGGAAATTTTGTTTACGATATGTTATATAAACTAGTTATCAAAGTCCCCTTTAAATGGCTATTTTGGCTCACTGTCACAGCTCACACTATGAACAGTGGAACAAACAAAATGACCTTTCTTTTCCTAGTTAAACTTAAACAAGCATAACAATTTGTTATAGTAAGAACACATTTTCAGCTCAACGTTGACTTTCCTTTTAGATACCTGAAGGTAAAGAGTAAAATGTAACTATTTAATGGGCTTTGTCCTATACTATTTTATAACTCTCCCATGGTTATTTCACTGAAGTTGTTTCTCTTGCCGACCTAGACACTTTATTCTTACCATCTTTCCCTACCAGATCTGAAACATTAATATTCTGTGGCCAACCTTACAGGTTTCTTCACCCACCATCAATGCTTAAAACCCTTTTTCTTTTTCTGCCTCTACTATGGAAGATGGGAAAGCCAGATTCTCACATTTTTAACCACCTGTTTAGCTAGAGATTATCATGTAAGGCAATTTTAGATGATGAGACACAAGGGGACGTCTTTGGAGCTTTTGCTTTCATGGTTAAAAAAAGAAGAGGAATGGGGCACCTGAGTGGCTCAGTCGGTGAAGCATCCAACTTCAGCTCAGGTCATTATCTCGTAGTTTGTGGATTCGAACCCCGTATTGGGCTCTGTTCTGACAGCTCGGAGCCTGGAGCCTGCTTCGGATTCTGTGTCTCCCTCTCTCCCATTTGCACTCTCTCTCTCTGTCTCTCTTTCTCAAAAATAAACATTAAAAAAAATAGAAAAAAAAAGAAGAGGAATAGATGTGGTTGGCAGTAGACACGTTTACCGTCCCCCTTCCATGCATGCCCCTTTCCTTCTAGTTTCTGGATAAACATATGATGTTTGGAACTGCAGCGTCCATCACGAAACTCCGGGACCAAAATTTATTCTTTGCTCAAATACTATTTCAGATTATATTCTTTTCTCTATGGCTGGAATATAGTATTAAATATAGTGTGTTTAGACTGTAAACACATAACTTAAAATCCTTGTAGTACTTACTAGCTCTGCAGTTTGGGGTGTTAACTAAGGTTTTTTAATTAATTAATTAATTAGTTAGTTAGTTAATTTTACCATAGTTATCACATCTGTTAAAAAGGCATTTAAAAAAATCTACCATGCAGGAATGTTATAGACATTTTGAGACAAATTATGTAAAGCCTAGTGCATTCTAGGGGCCCAACATGTAGTTATTATTACCACCTACACTCTTTGAGTCTGTTTCATTGTAGAGACTTATCCTATACCTACAACATACAGCCTTTCATACCAGTGCAATCATCTGAAGTATCCCTTTACTGCTTATGATATGATATGGTATGATATGATATGATATGATATGATATGATATGATATATGACATGACATGACATGACATGATATTGTCCTAAAATCTTGTTAAGGACAGTCTCTCAACACCATCATGCCCAAGCAATGTTCACAGCCCTTATTCAGAAAAGGAGCAAACCAGACTTTGAAATGGTGCTGCTATGTAAATAGATAGTGATCTCAAGGAATTCAGCTTTGTGTAAATAAATATTTCCTGTGGTGTTTTTATTTATTTTTTGGTTCATGATTTTTCCTAATTTGTTTGTTTTTGTCTAAACTTAATTTTTAGAATTGTAGATGCATAGGTATTTGTAAAAAATAATAGAGATTGTGTGTTTGGTTTCTGTTTGATTTGTGCTTTTCAGGGAATTTGTCGATTTCATCTAACTTGTCAAATGTATGTGTGCAAAATTGTTCATAGTACTTCCTTATTAGCCCTTTTCATGTCTGCAGGGCCTATAGTGATAGCTCATGTTTCATTCATGATATTTGTCATTCATATCTTCTCTCTTTTTTCTTCAGTCTTACTAATGGTTTGTCAATTTTACTGAGTTTTTAAAAGAACCATCTCTTTGTTATGTTGACTTTTTTCTGTTTTTATGTTTTCAATTTCATTGATTGCTATGTTGTATTTATTATTTTCTTCTTTCTGCTTGCTTTGAGTTAGTTCTAATCCTTTTTTTAGGCTGTTGAAGTGGAAGCCTATTTTATTTACCTATATATTTTTTATTGTGTTCTTTCTTCTTTCTTCACGTTCCAAGATTCTTTCTTTTATTATATTCCTACTGTTTAGAGAGCTTCTTCTATCCATTGTTGTAGGGTACATCTGCTGACAATAAATTTCCTTTTTTCCTTGTTTTGAGAATGTCATGATTTTCACTTCATTCTTAAAGGTTGCTTTTGGTGGACATAAGATTCTTTATTAATAGTTCTTTTCCTTTAACTTTTGACAAATATTGTGCCACTTCTTTGTGACTACTACTACCATGTTTCTAATTGTTTTTACCTTATAGGGTAAGATTTTGTTTCTCTTTAGCCTCTTTCAAATTTTTTTCTTTGTTTGTCTTTAATGTTGAGAAATATAATTACGTTTCTTGGCATGCACTTCTTTGACTTTAACCTGTTTGTGGTTTACTCAGTTTCTTCAGTCCGTAGGTTTTTCTCTTGCTAAATCCAGGACATTATCAGCCATTATTTCTTTGTGTACTTTTTCATCCACATCCTCTCCTCCTGGGATTCTGATCACAGGAATGTTAAATCTTTTGTTTTAATTTCATAGGTCCCCTTACTGTTTGTTTGTTTCTTTCTTTTCATTCTATTTTGTTTCTGTTGTTGAGATTGAGTATTTTTCGTTGTCCTATTTCCAAGTTTCTTTCCTTTGCCCTTTTCATTCTGCTGTTGAGCCCATCCACTGAGCTTTTTAGATTGTTGTATTTTTCACTTCTAAAAATTCCAATTGACTCTTGTTTATATCTTCTATTTCTTTACTAAGCCCAATGTGGTGCTCTGTTTCAGGGCCATGAGGTCGAGACCTGAGCCAAAATCAAGAGTTGGACTCTTAACTGCCTGAACCACCTAGACACCCCAACTGAGGCTTTAAAATAATTATTTCAAGAATTATCGTAATTACTTGTTGAAACATTTTGATCATGACTGTTTTAAATTCTTTTTAAGATAATTCTAAAACCGTTTTCCTATTGGTATTGGCATTTATTGATTGTCTCTTTTTATTCAGTTAGAGATCTTCCTGGTTCTTGACATTTTATTTTATTTTTTGAGAGACAGAGTTCAAGCAGGAGAGGGGCAGAGAAAGAGGGAGACACAGAATCCAAAGCAGGCTCCAGGCTCTGAGCTGTCAGCACAGAACCTCATGTGAGGCCTGAACCCATGAATGTGAGATCATGACCTGAGCTGAAGTCAGAGGCTCAACTGACTGATCCACCCAGGCTCCTCCTTCTGTTTCTTTGTATAGCAACTGATTTTCTATTGAAATGTGGACATTTTAGTTGTATTTAAGAAGAAGAAAAGGAGAAAGTGTAACTACTCCATCCTCTCAGATGTGGAGTTCTGTAATTCTAAATATCTTTTAAAACAGATATTTATATATTTTTCTTTCTTAGGAAGAAATACTTATTATAAGAAAGTTGTTTATTAAGGATAACTTTATATATATATGTATATATGTATATATATAGAGAGAGATATTCAGATTCAGATNAATCAATTGCATATTTCATCACAAGACACTGAAAGAATTCTGGAAAAAGTCATGTATTTATTTCACATGTACAAAGTTTTTACCATTTTGTAATATCTTTCTATTTCATATCTTAGTTTTTTTCTGATTTCTTTTTCTAATATTCTTTATAGGTATAGATGTATGAAAAAATGCATATGTATATATGTTTATATTGTTTACATATGTGATTTTTCCTATAACCAAATACTAGCATTGACATGATTTTATCATTTTATTCTACTATTATTTTCACATCAGTTTCCTCATAATAACTAAAATCTTAGGATGGTTGTGAATGTTCCTGAATAAATGTTAAGCTACTCTTTTTTAATCTCTTTATTTGAGCAACAATTGTATCAACTTCATTAAGTATGTTTTGTGTTGCATAATTTATTTTAAGGAGAGGAAAATTTATGGCGTTTTCAAATTTCAATGCCAGTGTTTGTTAGAAAATATGCCGATTTGTGTCCTTGATATTTAAAAGTAAGCATAACTATTTGTATCAGATTTTTCTAGTTAGGGTAGCTTCCAAGGAGACATTCTTTTGGGATTACTTTTAATAGCCATTTCTGTGATTTTCACATGTTTCTCTTATGTCCTATACCATTTTTTTGTGGGCATAATACTAGTAATATGAAATTGAGCTAGAAGTGATTCAACTATTTATGGTAAGCTGGAATATTAAAGGTATCTATATTCTCTCCTAGTTAAGTATATGTCTACATGGTGAGGATGTTTTTCTTCTTCTGATTTTAAAAACACTGCTACTACATTTTTTAAAATTCAGTGGCATGAGCTGTAGCATTTCTCACATTAAAGTGTCACAGTGCTTCAGGGGAAGAAATGGTACTTCTCAGATTCCTACTGGGAATGCTTGCTCTTTTGAATTCTCATCTGTGTCTCACAATCTCAGAGCTGGAAGGAATCTCAGAGGTTATCTTATGCCTAATTTATATATGAGTATAGTAACTCAATGACACATCAGTCTTTCCATACTAAATCTTGTATACTTCGGGGAAGAAATAGTAAGTTCATATTCTCCTACAGAAATATCACTGACTAGATAATAGCCTATGGAGAACTCATGGCCAATTACACAATTTTTAAAGAAAATTTACAAACTAATGTTATGATTTTAATATTTTCATAGTCCTTTCATCAGTTCCTAGAGCTAAGACATGTTCTTTTGGAGCTTAAGTAGAAAGAAAGTGTAAAATATATTGCCAGTAATGTTTTGCCCCACCACTCTTACCAAAGACTTCCTGAAAAGACTAATTACTAGTATAAAATTGTCACGTCTATATTTATAGGATAGGTTCCATTCAGTATCAATAGCCAGCCACATAAGTAGTCATAATCATCCTTGAACTTAAATAAGCTTAATTTCATCCATGTATAAACATTTCCATGGTAAGTATTATAGGCCTAATAACTCCTTGTTGCTTACAGTATTAATTACAAACTTTATTTCATATACAAGACACTTTTTTAAATGTCCACTTCCTCTCTCCTTCTGCAGTCTTGTGGAAATTCCTAAAATCATGAACCAGATCATGCTTTATGATACCTTCATGACTACATGCAGTTTGTTCCTTTAGTCCAGAATGTTCTTTATATACATGACAATTTCAATGTAGCTCATCTCCTCCATAAAGCCTTTTCTGACCATTTCTTCCTGTGTGGAATTGAGCCACCTCCCTTTTGCCTGCACTGTTCTTGACCCAGAAAGACTTTCTATCATAGTACCTAGAACTCAATTCATGGCCTGTATGCAATTAGATGACTATGAATTTTTGAAGGCAAAGCTTATTGTCAAATCTCTCCTTAAAAAAAAAAAAAGACTCACACCTAATCGTTTCACATACTGCATAGCATTAAGTATATTCATGTTGGTTTTGCTTCACATTCTATAGCTGTAAGTCGAGGAGACTTCTTCCTTTCTCCCATTTTTAAAGAGGACTTTTAAAAACTCCAGAGAAGCCTGAACCAATTTATTATTTAAGACACCTAGATTTATTGAAAAATAAAGATACGTAAAGATATAGAGTAATAAAATGTCTTTTTTTTCAATCCAATCATTTAATTTCTATGACTATGTATTGCCAGTTAGCCTAATTTTATTTGGAAATCATATAAAAAATCCTAAGTAGGGACTTTTGTTTCACAATCCTCTCTCCACCCCATGGCCTTGTTGATTGGCACCCCTCTTCAAATGCAGTTATCTATGTCTCACATCCAATTGGTCCCAGCCATAGCTTCACAATTTTAGGAGAACAGTGGCCTCTGTGATAGGTTTTTCATCAGTAGTAGGATTCTACATGGCTCATTCCCCAAATGCTCAGTTTAGGGAAATAGAATAGACATATAGTTACTCTATATTGTGAAGAGGGACAAGATAAATATTCTCCCTCACTTTCACACAAAAATGAAATAATCTAAGACTCTTCCATTTCTGACCTTTAAGTTGAAGAACCAGACTCATCATTTTATTTTTTGTTTGTTAAAATGTAACATGTATTGTAACAGAAGTTTATTTTTGAATCAAATTTCACTGTTATCATTGGCCTGCTGTAATACTTTTTTTGAAATTAGTAAATATTTAAGTAAAGATATTCATCCAGACACAAAGGCTTTTGTTTATTTCATCTATTTTTCTCTTATTTTAATAACTGACTTTTAGGCAAACTGCTATTGTTTTGTATTATTCTTTCAAAAGAGGTATCAGTATTATTAGAAAGATTAACCAGTATTTACTCTAGCTAATAATTTTATTATGTTGCACTAAGATGGGTTTCTGTGTAAATACTTGAACCAAGAAAATTTTTCTTTTCATTTGAAAACAGGAAGACATTGATGAACTTGATGATATTCTCACATCTGTATTCAAGCATGAGATACCATATTATGAGTTTCGATCATGCCAACCTGAAATCAACCCTCAAAGAGAAGGTGAGTATTTTCCAACTGCATCAGTTATTTATTCTGTGCAACTATTTAAATATTATCTCTAAGAATATAGATAGCTACATTGTTGATTTTAGCCAATTCTCATCCCCCACTGAGAGGGCCCATTTATAACAAACTTTTAAAGGTCCATTTGGTAAATTTTTATTTTTTTATCACAGGCCTTAAAAATGCACATAAAATAGGCGAACCAACTTCCTGATTTTTTTATCTTAAGGAGACTTTTAGATAACTGATAATGGAGATTATTCATCATAGCATTATTTATAATTACTGAAAGTAGAAATAACTTAATCTTCCAAACATTGGTAATTGATTAAATAAATTCTGGCACATCCATTAATGCAATCATCATAAACAAATTTTATTATGAATTGATTTGCTGGCTGGAATGATGCTTTGATATATACTTAATTGAGTAAAAACAGGGTACATAGCAGTAGATAGAATATGATTTTTGCTTAAAACAGTACATATGTTTGAGGCACCTGGGTGGCTAAGTTGGTTAAGCATTGGCTCAGGTCATGATCTCAGGGTTGGTGAGTTCAAGTCCCACATAGGGCTCTGTGCTGACAGCTCAGAGCCTGGAGCCTGCTTCAGATTCTGTGTCCCCTCTCTACCCCTCCCCTGCTCACACTCTGTCTCTCTCTCAAAACTAAATAAACATTAGAAAATAACTTAAAATGGTAGTATATATGTTTACATGTGTATATATGTATGTAGAGGGAGAAAGAGAGAAAGATGTGATCTGGACAGACAGGCACCTGTTAATAATAGTTATCTTTAGTTGTGCAATTTCAGGTATTACATCTTTCTTTTCATTTTACTTAATCTGTGTTTTCTACAATGACTGTATTATTTGTGTCCTAAAAAGAAATATGCATATACATATTGAGAAAAGTATATAAAGGAGCTACTATGAGAAAAATCATACTTCTAAGTTTTATTATGCACTCAGCAGTATATTTTCAAAATTGCCTGTTCCTACATAGTTTGTTGACACACTGCTTATAATTCGTTTATATGCCCAGTGTGTACCAAACACTATGATAGGGACATAATGGTATGTAAAACAGGCATGGAGCTAAAGAATATGTACAGTGTAGGTACACTGTAGCACTGTTTAGCAGAGGCTTTTTCTGTGGTTTCTGTGCTATTTGAGGCGGTTTTGTCATCAGGCTGGCAAGCCTCAGGGAAGCAGGAAGAAAAGAATTGAAGTCTTAAGGCACAGCCAATTGTGATTTACCCACATGTGCAGGAACTTATAAAATGTTTACATTATGAGTTTACATTATGTGGAAAGGGTAATAATGCGTAATTTTTGAATAAGTAATCTTGTGAGAGTGATGAAAACTTATTTTAATATTTTCCACATACATTTGAACAATATATAACTCACAAAGGCTAGGCATGAAGTTAGGGTAGAAAAGAAACATAACATGATTTCTCATTTAAGACACCATCACTTGGGAAAACAAGAGAATATGTAAGTCATAATAGAAAGAAATAATGTACTAAACACTATGGGATTGATTACATCAACAATAGAATTTTAGAGAAAAGCTGTATTATTTTTCAGGACATGCTTCATAAAAGAGGTAGGATTTTACATGGGTCTTGAATGATGTGTTCCAATGAAGAAAGAGAAAAGAAACAGAAGAATTCTAGGCTTGAGAAAGTTCATAGAAAGGTATGAGGATGAGATTATGACACAGTTTTAACAAATTCCTTTAGCATTGTATTTCTTTAGGTTTGTGGAATAAGAACTGTGAGATTAGAAAGGATGGAATGGTCTTCATTTTTGTGGGTTAAGAATTCTAGTTAAGTTTAAAAATGCTTTTCAATATCTAGCTTAGATTATGGAATGTGAATTCCATAGAGTCAGAAAGGATAGAAGAGTTCTGATCCTTTATTTTCATAGAAAAAGAATTCTGGATGGGTTAAATCAGAGGTCTTGGTAATGTGGAAAAAGTCCAGCTTCTAGTTTTCTGATAAACTTCCAGGTAAAGCAGATGCTGCTAGTCTCAGACCTTTCACTGAGAGTTAAGGGTTTAGAGCAGTGTTTCTCAAACTTGGTGCATATTATAATTAGCTGAGGAGCTTTTAGAACCTTTGATGCCTAAACCACACCGCCCCATTAATGAAAAATCTGGGGGTGAATTTCAGCTATCAATACGTTTTAAGGTTTTCCAGGCGATTCCAATGGGCAACTAAGTTTAATAGCCCCTTATTTCTTCAACGTATTACAGACCTGCAAAAATAATTCATCTTCATACAGGTATTTGGCATAGAGAACATACTACTCTCTCTTTACAATGGTTGGAAAGTTAGTAACATGTAAAAATTTTAAAACATTACTAGAATTTAATGATCAACCTGTTTTGAAAAAGATTTTTATAAAACAATTACATATTTGAAACAAAGATACAAATGGAAAGTTCAATATAATCTAGGAGATTCATTCAAATTCCTCATTGCTGAGTATTGCTGGATGACAGATGCTATTAAACCAGTAACAGAAGCAAACAACCCTAATAACATCAGTATGTCATTCCTAGTGGAAGTACAAATAACAAAATACAAATCACAGAACAAAAATATGCAAGATAGACATGAATATGACTGAACTCATGTATTGCTTGCCTCCTTGGCCTCATAATCTTACATTAGTGTCAGCTTCAAAATATCTGGTGTTTAAAGGGCCCCTGGGTGCCTCAGTCAGTTAAGTGTCTGAGCCTTGATTTCGGCTCAGGTCATGATTTCATGGTTGGTGAGTTCAAGCCTTGCATTGGGCTCTGCGCAAACAGCAAGGAGCCTAGCTGGGATTCTCTTCCTCCCTCTCTCTCTGCTCCTCGTCTGTTCATGCTCTCTCTCTCTTTCTCTCTCTCAAAATAGATAAATGAACTTAAAGTATCTATATTTCTGGTCCTTAAGACCTTGTACCATATTTTTATTGATTTATTTTTATTTTTTTAATATAATTTATTGTCAAGTTAGCTAACATACAGTGTATCCAGTGTGCTCTTGGTTTTGGGGTAGATTCTCATGATTCATCATTTATATACAAATCCAGTGCTCATCCCAACAAGTGCCCTACTGAATGTCCATCACCCATTTTCCCCTCTCCTCCGTTTCCTCCATGAGCCCTTGGATTGTTCTCTGTATTTTTGAGTCTCTTATGGTTTGCCTCCCTCTCTGTTTAAAACTATTGTTCCCCTTCTCTTCCCCCATGGTCTTCTGTTATGTTTCTCAAGTTCCACATGGGTAAAAACATATGGTATCTGTCTTTCTCTGACTTACTTATTTCACTTAGCCTAACACCTTCCAGTTTCATCCATATTGTTGCAAATGACAGGATTTTTCTTTCTCATTGCCAAGTAGTATTCCATTGTATATATAAACCACGTCTTCTTTATCCATTCGTTAGTTGATGAACATTTGGGCTCTTTCCATAATTTGGCTATTGTTGAAAACACTGCTATAAACATTGGGGTACATGTGCCTGTATGTATCAGCACTCCTGTATGATTTGGATAAATACCTAGTAGTGCTATTGCTGGGTGGTAGGGTAGTTCTATTTTTAATTTTTTGAGGAACCTCCACACTGTTTTCCAGAGCAGCTGCACTAGTTTGCATTCCCACCAGCAGTGTGAGAGGGTTCTTGTTTCTCCACATCCTCTCCAACATCTGATGTTTCCTGAGTTGTTAATTTTAGCCAGTCTGAGCAGTGTGAGATGGTATTTCAGTGTGACTTTGATTTGTATTTGCCTGATGATGAGCGATGTTGAGCATCTTTTCATGTGTCTGCTGGCCACCTAGGTATCTTCCTTGGAAAAGTGTCTATTCATGTCTTCTGCCCATTTCTTCACTGGATTATTTTTCAGGTTTTAAGTTTGCTAAGTTCTTTATATATTTTGGATATAAACTTTTTATCCTAGTATGTCATTTGCAAATATCTTCTCCCATTCTGTTGCTTGCCTTTTAGTTTTGTTGATTGTTTTCTTTGCAGTGCAGAAGCTTTATATGTTGATGAGATCCCAATAGTTCATTTTTGCTTTTATTGCCCTTGCCTTTGGAGACGTGTTGAGCAAGAAATTGCTGCAGCTGAGGTCAAAGAGGTTGTTGCTTATTTTCTTCTCTACTGTTTTGATGGTTTCCCGTCTCATATTAAGTCTTTCATACATTTTGAGTTTATTTTTGTGTATGGAGTAAGAAAGTGGTCCAGGTTCATTCTTCTGCATGTTGCTGTCCAGTTCTCCCAGCACCATTTGCTAAAGAAACTGTCTTTTTTCCATTGGATACTTTTTCCTGCTTTGTCAAAGATTAGCTGGCCATGCATTTGCAGGTCCAGTTCTAAGTTCTCTATTCTATTCCATTGTTCTGTGTGTCTGTTTTTTTGCCAATACCATATTGTCTTGGTGATTATAGCTTTGTAGTAGAGGCTAAAGTCTGAAATTCAGATTCCTCCAGCTTTCGTTTTCTTTTTCAACATTACTTTGGCTATTCAGGGTCTTTTGTGGTTCCATACAAAGTTTAGGATTGTTTGCTCCAGCTTTGAGAAGAATGCCAGTGCAATTTCGATTGGGATTGCATTGAATGTGTAGACTGCTTTGGGTAATATTGACATTTTAACAATGTTTGTTCTTCCAGTCCATGAGCGTGGAATGTTTTTCCATTTGTTTGTGTCTTCTTCAATTTCCTTCATAAATTTTCTGTAGTTTTCAGCAAAAGATCTTTTACATCTTTAGTTAGGTTTATTCCTAGATATTTTTTTGGTTCTCAGTGCAATTGTATATTGGATCAATTTTTTTATTTCTCTTTCCATTGCTTCATTATTGGTGTATAGAAATGCAACTGATTCCTGTACATTGATTTTGTATCCTGTGACTTTGCTGAATTCATGTATCAGTTCTAGCAACTTTTTGGTGGAGTCTTTTGGGTTTTCCATGTAGAGTATCATGTCATCTGCAAAAAGTGAAAGTTTGACTTCTTTTTTGCCAATTTGGAAGCCTTTTATTTCATTTTGTTGTCTGATTGCTGAGGTTAGGACTTCCACCACTATGTTAAACAGCAGTGGTGAGAGAGAATATCCTTGTCATGTTCCTGATCTCAGGGAGGAAGCTCTCAGTTTTTCCGCATTGAGGATGATATTAGCTGTGGGCTTTCATATGTCTTTTATGATGTTAAGGTATGTTCTTTCTATCTTGACTTTCTTGAGGGTTCTTAATAAGAAAGGATGCTGTATTTTGTCAAATGCTTTTTCTGCATCTATTGACAGATCATATGGTTCTTGTCTTTTTTTTTTAATTGATGTGATGTGTCACATTGATTGATTTGCAAATATTGAACCAGCCCTGCAGCCCAAGAATGAATCCCACTTGATCATGGTGAATAATTTTTTTAATACACTGTTGAACTCGATTTGCTAGTATCTTGTTGAGAATTTTCACAGTCACATTCATCAGGGATACTGGCCTGTAATTCTCCTTTTTAGTGAGGTCTCTGGTTTGGGAATCAAGGTAATGTTGGCTTTACAGAATGAGTCTGAAAGTTTTCCTTCCATTTATATTTTTTGGAACAGCTTGAGATGGATAGGTATTAACTCTGCTTTAGATGTCTGGTAGAATTCCCCTGGTAAACCCTCTGGCCCAAGACTCTTATTTGTTGGGAGATTTTTGATAATTGATTTGATTTTTTTCACTGGCTATGAGTCTGTTCAAATCTTCTATTTCTTCCCATTTTGAGTGTGTGGGTGTTTTGGAATTTGTCCATTTCTTACAGGTTGTCCAGTTTGTTGGCATATAATTTTTCATAGTATTCTCTAATAATTGCTTGAATTTCTGTGATGTTCATTGTGATCTGTTCCTATTTCATTTGTGATTTTATCTATTTGGGTCCTCTCTTTTATTTTTGAGAAGTCTGGCTCGGGGTTTTCTCAATTTTGTGTATCTTTACAAAAAACCGGGTCTTAGATTCATTGATCTGTTCCCTTGTTTTTGTTTTTATTTTGATCCTATACTGTTTATTTCTGCTCTAATCTTTATTATTTCTCTTCTGCTGCTGGATTTGGGGTTTCTTTGCTGTTCTGATACTAGTTCCTTTAGGTGTGAGGTTAGATTCTGTATTTAGGATTTTTCTTGTTTGTTGAAATAGCCACGGATTGCAGTGTATTTTCCTCTGAGGACTTCCTTTGCTGCATCCCAAAGATTTTGGACTGTCATGTGTTCATTTTCATTTACTTTCATGTATTTTTTAACTTCTTCTTTAACTGCTTGGTTGACCCATTCATTCTTTAGTAGGATGTTCTTTAACACCCATGCATTTGGAGGCTTTCCAAATTTTATCTTGTGGTTGATTTCAGGTTTCATAGCATTGTGATCTGAAAAGATGCATGGTATGATCTCAATTCTTTTATTTTTACTGAGAGCTGTTTTGTGACCCAGTATGTGATGTATCTTGGAGAATGTTTCAGGTGCACTCGAGAAGAATGTTTATTCTGCTGCTTTTGGATGAAAAGTTCTGAATATATCTGTCAAGTCCATCAGGTCCAGTGTATCATTCAAGATCATTCTTTCTTTATTGGTTTTCTGCCTAGATGATCTGTCCATTGCTGTAAGTAGAGTATTAAAGTACCCTGCAGTTCACAGGAGTTCTCTGTGCCTCCTGAATTTGGATGTCTGCTTAGGCAAATTCTCAGCTATCATTTGTTCAAGTAAACCTTCTGCCCCTTTCTCTCTTTTCTTCTTCTTACGGAACTCCTATGATACAGATGTTATTATATTTCATTGAATCACTTAGTTTTCTAATTTTCCCTTCATTTTCTAGTATTGATTTATATTTCTTTTCCTCAGCTTCATCATTTTCCATAATTTTATCTTCTATTTCGTTTACTCTCCCCTCTGCTTCCTCCATCCTTGATGTCACTACAGCTAGTTTATTTTGCACCTCAATTTCACCGTTTCTTAATTTGTCATGACTATTTCTTAATTCCTTTTTCTCTGCAGCAGTAGATTCTCTGCTGTCTTTTATGCTTTTTTTCAAGCCCAGCTATTAATCTTATAACTATTACTCTAAATTCTTACTCAGGTATATTGTTTATATCTGCCTTGAGCAATTCTCTAGCTGTCATATTTTCTGGAATTTCTATTGATGAGAATGCTTCCATTTTGTTATTTTGGCTAGTTTTCTCTTATGTGTTTAATAGCTTCTTATATGTCTTCTACCTGTTGGAACTTCTATATTAAAAAGGGGCCATATACTGTCCAGGGCCTGACCCTTCAGGAGATGTTTTTGGAGTGTGTTATATGCTCTGTGTTGTTGTGACTCTGGTTGCTTTATCTCCCTGCTCGTAGTAGTCGTTTGGACCTTCTGACAGGTGTGCTTTGATTTGTTCTTTGAAGCAACCCTGGAAAAAGTTTTTAAAAGGCAGGGGTGGTAGAAGAAGCCTTATCCCATATAAAAAGAGAAATGACAGGAGCAGGAGAGAAGAAAAAAATGACCAGGCAGAGAATCAGAGAAACTATACAGCTTAATCCAGAGAGAGAGAAAAAAAAAATAAAGAAGGAGATATAGAAGAGGTTTAAAAATAATAGATTAAAAATCTCCACTTAAACAAACCAAGAACCAGAACAACCAGACTAGAGAAGGAAAGAAATAAGGGGAAAAAAAGAAATGGGATAAATTAATTAATTAATTAAAAATATATATATAAATAAATAATTTAAATATATATATAAAGAATTATATATATGTGTATATACATGTATGTATATATAAAGAATTGACCAAGAATCAAATCAGAAAATGTAAAACTGTTGGACTGGTATCTGATGGTGCCATGGAACTGGTTACTGCCAGTTCAGAGGAGGTGCTGTCTGGTTCATTCAGTGTCACTCTTGCTCTGTTAGATATGCAGTTACCAGGCATGGAGGGGTATAGTTTTCTGTAGGCATAGGCCCCTTCTCTGCCCTAAAACCCCACATTGATGGTGATGAGGAGAAAAATGGTGACACCCCAGCCTCTCCTCCCCAGACTGAGTGTCCCAAACCACTCTGTTGAGGCTGTTCTCATAGTGCCACACGGGTGTGAGCGGGCTGGTTTGTCCAACTCCACAGTCTGCTCTGCCTCCTCAGTGCGCGGCAGGGATCCAAACCCCCAATGTCTTAAAGGATCCTGCCCTGCGTGCCACAGGCCACTCCACCCAGCCAACAAACAACCTCTGGCTGGCAGTAGCCTTCAGAGTCTTTTGTCCTTAGAGTGGCTATCTGCCTTCTTCCCGGCGTACTCAAGGCAGGGGATGGCTCTCTTTGACTGAGTCTCTTAGCTGGCTGCCAAATCCGGGGCTGCCTCTGCTCTTCCACAGGGGTACACACAGGGCAGTCGGCCCCAGTCCAAAGAAAAACCTGCAGTAAAAAATTGGTTGTTTCTCCGTTTTCCCATTCCCTGGACTGTGATTTTTCTCTTGTCCAAATACAGTCCTATACTTTCTCTCTGCCTCTCTTTCTCTTCCTTTTGTCTCTCCACTGAAGGGGATCCCTTCCTTCCATTCCTATGCTGCCTGTTTATCTCTCCCAGCGTGAAGTCATGCACCTAAGTCATGCCAAGTTGTCACGGTGGACCTCTGGAGATGTATCCATCACTCTGTAGCCTGGATTCCTGTAATTCCAAGTCGTCTGGCCTCAATACTGCTGTTTGAGGGATGAAGGAGCTTTGGGTCCCCTTCCTTCTCCACCATGTTGACTCCTGCGCCTGCACCATATTTTTATGGTGTTGAAGTTAAATCCATGATAAGATTTGAGAGGCCTTTTTATGTAAAGTGAAATTAATTGAACAAGAGACTTTGGGAAAGAACTGTTAGGCTGTTAAGAACTTCCATAGAAACACTTCCAGAGATGCAGTGAGAGGTAAATTTAGCAAGTAATCAGGAATTATTCCAGATGTCTATCCCTGAGGGCAATTCTGCAATTATTTGCTGAAATTTTTTATTTATTTAAAATTTATTAATTATTACTCTATATTTTAGCTGAAATAAATTGGAGATTAGGACACTGTGGAAGATAGTCATAAGGAGTTTATAGAGTACACTTGGTATTGACTTGCCCTAATGGTGAGCCATGAAATTACACACAGATACCTATGGTTCTTTGAAAGTATGGCCATAATGTTGTATTAATCAAAACTGTTATATTGTTGCTCCATCCTCTTTTCTTTTCAAGCTGATTTTAGTAAATTCTGGATTTAGTTCCCTGTCACTTCATTTATAATAAGTAAAATGCTATTCTGTGCCATTATGCCATGGTTGTTTTCACTCCTGTCTGCCAGTCTGACAGGTGTGAAATGATATCTTTAATTAATATTGTTATTATTAATATAGCTGTACATTTTTTCTTCTGTTTATAATTTTATTTTTCTCCAGTGAATTTCCATTAAATAGACTTCATGTGTTCCTATTGGCACTTATCTTTTTCTTATTGAATTTGGGATTATTTTTCTTTTTCAATATGTATATGCTGGATAGTAACTATTTGCCAGTTTTATACATTGCAAATATCCACTTAATTTGTTCCTTGTTTTTTAGTTTATATAGTATTGTATGTAGGCATCTATCATTAAGTTCATTATAAAACTTGATATCTATTAGAGCTGATCTCCACCTCATTCTTAAGATTAACTTTGCTCTTCTTCTTCATTTATTTATCCTTTGATATTTAGGATCAGCTTGTCAAATTCCATTAAGTACCCTAATAAAATTGAAGTAAAATAATAGATTAATTTGATTAAAATTGCCACTTTTATCATACTTAACTCTTTCTAACCAGAAAACATTATAATTTATTTACTTGGGTTTTTTAAATCATATCTTTCAAAAAATTATGTTTTTATAAATTCTTGAAACCTTTTATAAGATTTATTTCTGATTATTTTATGGTTAACATCAAAACTATTACATTAAAATTATGATTTTTAATTATTTTTGGCTGTTCCTTTCCTTGATACCTAAAGTATTGAGCCATGTACCTTATAATGTATCTTATAATGTATACATATGTTCTATATGGAAAGAGGAGCTTTCACAAATGAGGAATTACTGTTCTTACTCCCTGAAATGAAAGTAAGAACAGATAGAATCAATGTTATGGATATTTTTACAAAAAGTTTTTAATTAGCTGTCTTCCCAAAATATGAATTTTGCAAAACATGAAGTTGTATGGACCTTTTTAGTTTTCTTTTTAAAATGCTTTTGAGTATAGTTGACACACAGTGTTACATTAGTGTCAGGTATACAACATAATAATTCAACAAGTTTCTACATTATGCTGTGTTCATCACAAGTGTAGCTACCCTCTGTCTGGATACATTGCTATTACAATATCATTGACTATATTCCTTATGCTTTGCCTTATTCATTCCATAACTGGAAGCCTGTATGTATTTTCATTTTAAACCACTTGAAAAGAAAATCAGAATCAATGAAATAATCAATGTAAAAGGAAAATAAATGATCAAGAGTATTCCTTATCTGGGATAGGTAGTAATAGGTGGTAGAAAAAAATATAGTCATGTAAACTCACTTTACATTTACAAACACATCACCATTCAGAAAATTCACTAAATTAGGGAAAGATTTACATATAACATGCTGTCAAAACTTGTAGTGATTGAGTAAATTGGAGATTTAGTATGTAAATTGACCATAAAATTACAGATTTTCCCATTTCATTTTCTTGATAACTCAACCTACGGGTATAGATTTTTGTATCTCCTACCAATGACATTTTTTAGAATACTCTCAAGTTAATTTCATGAACTAATGGTACAGTTTGTATCAAGTAGTAATAAAATAAATAACCACTTTGAGTTCTTTAAAATGTCTTTCACTTGAATAACCAAAAAAAAAAAAAAAAGGAGAGAGCGAGAGAGAGAGCTATTCCTTTAGCACTATACTACTGTTATTCATTTTTACAGTATTTCTTCAAAGATTCTATACTTCTCCAGATGTAAAGTTTGAAAAGTTATGCTTATAAGCATCATAACTGTGATTGGAGGAAGTGAAAAAATTTTTTAAGAAAGAAAGAAAGGATGGAAGGAAGGAAGCAAGCAAGCAAGAAAAAAAAAATTAAGGTTTATAGAAGGGCCAAAATTTGGCCTTCCGGCACTTGAATTATCCCCAGACATGAAGCACCTCTGGCCTTGAGTCCATAGAGAGCATAGGTAAGAAAGAACAGTGTGTCCTGCAGAGTCAAAGAAACGTCCTGGCCTCAGGATGTACCCTAACACTGTGAAGATAAGCAATGTGAAGTCTTGAGTCCAGCATCAATTTATGAATGGTCAGCCCTTCACATTTCAACAGCATTCATAATTCTTTCTCATTATGCCTATTACCATTACCATAACAACACGTATTCTGTGATCATTGAGAAATCTGTGATTATAAATGATAAAGTTAAGCCTGAAAATGCAATATTGTCTCCTAGTCAAAAGAACTTTGATCTATAAGAATCTATGAAACAATCTTATGCATTCATTTATATTATAAGTGTAAACATAGTGCCAGATACTCTCGTAGGTGCTCCTAGGTGGACATTATAGAAAAGTCTCTCTTCATGAAACTCCTAATGAGAGCAACAGTATAGCAATTCAATAACCACAACAAAATAAAATATTGCTTCAAACAGTAATTCTGTTTATGAGAAAAATAAAGTGAGAGGGTAGAGAGTTGAGAAGTGATGAGATGCCATGCAAAGATTATAATATGGTTTAGTATCATCTAATTGACATGTTAAAAATTAGTATTTTGCGGGGTGCTTAGGTGGCTCAGTTGGTTAAGTGTCCACCTTCAGCTCAGATCATTATCTCACGGTTCATGAGTTCGAACCCTGCATCAGGCTGTGCGCTGACAGCTCAGAGCCTAGAGCCTGCTTCAGATTCTCTGTCTCCCTCTTTCTCTGCCCCTCCCCTGCTCATGCTATATCTTTCTCTTTCTTAAAAATAAATAAAAACATCTTAAAAATTATATTTTGCTACTATGCAAAGAACAGATTATAGGTGTGTAAGAATGGCAACAGGGAGGCTGGATAGGAGGCCATTCTGGTAGTCTTGGGGGAGATGTGATGATGACTATCATCTGGTGATGGCAGTGGAAGTAATGACACATGCTCTTACTTGGTAGATATTTTCAGGTAAAGATGGTGGGACTTGCTGGCAGATGACCAAAAGCCCAGCTACAGGGTCATCATGGTATCCACAGCCATAGCCCAGAGGAGACCATTCAGTAGAGAGGGTAGTTCAGAGCAAAGGTCGAGTCCTGGGCAATGCAATATTTGGAGGTCTGGAAGTGGAATTTCCATAAAAGGAGATGGAGAAGGAGCCCTTGTTGAAGTAGGAGTGTAATGTCTTGAGATCAAATAAAGAAAATGTTTCTGAGAAGACGAGTGATCAACCACATCCTCTCCTACCACAGAGAGTAGGAGTGGGAAAATGCCGCATGATAATTTATATTTTACAAAGTCATTCATCAATGCCAAACAGTCCCCCAGTGGACCTAGGTATTGCCCAAATCTTTGCATCAAAAGGATCACTTGGCCTATCAATTTCTCCTGAAAGTCTGTATCAATAGATAGTGTTTGTAGAGCAAATACTGGGAAGATAAGAAGTATAGTTTTAACTCCCCAAGACCCCCCAAATTCTGCAAAAACATCTAAAAGTAATTGGAAATGCAGACTGATTCAGATAATGCAAACTGTTAACAAGTGAAAGAAAGCACTACCGAGAAGAAACAGAGAAGAGAATTATGTAAAGTTTCAACTAACTGCCTCTCAGGTTGTAGTAGACTTGATTTTAATTGTTATATACCCTTCCCCCATTTGAAGCATCTCTAAAGTTGAAGGTTGTGTTGAGATATATCCAAATGGGGATAAGGAATGACTAGACGACTACAGGGCAAATATGAACTAGGCAGTGTAATATAAAGGGACAGGATAACAGATAATTTTAAAAAAAGTTAACATTATCAGGCTCAGAATTGAAGAATCTACAAGAGCAGAGTTAATAGCACATGATAAAGAACAGGTGAGGCTTGAAGACTGAAGCAGTAGGCTGCACTGTCTCCAACTACTTTCATAGCATTCCAGTCCCGAGAACTGGTTCCTGGGTTGCCTCATTCTGGAAGCCAGAAAGGTGAGCTGGAAAGACAAAAGTTATACCCTTATGGGGGTGCCTGGGTGGCTCAGTCGGTTAAGTGTCCAACTTTGGCTCAGGTCATGATCTTACGGTTCGTGGGTTCGAGCCCCACATCGGACTCTGTGCTGACAGCCAGCTCAGAACCTGGAGTCTGTTTCAGATTCTGTGTCTCCCTCTTTCTCTGACCCTTCCCTGTTCTCTCTCTCAGAAATAAATAAAACATTAAAAAAAAGTTATACCCTTATGGAAGACATTGGTGACAATAATGGAAATCTGGGAATAAGCATGACCTCTACCCATGATATCTGATTGACTAAAAGAAATTAAATCCTCTGTGCTTATTACCCACACAATCTGAATGGAGATTACCTCTGTAAGAATATAGGGTGTGGTGGTTGGTGTATTTCTACCAATGCTTATTTCTCAGGTTGCTGTGAGATTGTATATTTTTCTAGGAAATAAATAAAGATAAATATATTTTACCCTTGACAACAAGAAATAAAATATGTAAGCATAACAAAAGAGGGCATCTAGGGAATCTCTTTGAGAAACTTTGAATAGAATGAAGAAAATGTCTGCCCCAGACATTCTTTGTATAGCTTTCTGTGAGGTTCACCTCAGTTTTCCTGGCTACCCACAGGAAATTTTTTTACTTGAATGAAGCCCCCACTCTTGCATTTAGCATTTTGCTTAAATCTTAGTGGACATCAGAATTACTTGAAAGGTTCGTTAAAAGTCAGATTGCTGGGCTTCACTTAGAATTTCTGATACAGTAGATGTGGGATGAGCCCAAGAATTTTACATTTCTCACAAATTCGTAGATGATGCTGATGCCACTGGTTTATGAGTTACCAATGAAAATCACTGAGTAAATACATAAATAAAATTGGCATGAATAAAATTAAAATCAAGAGATCGGGTTTATTTTTAGTTTATCACTCCATGTCCCAGGATTTAAAGTGTGGTTGCAGAATGAAGTAATTTTAGAGTACTTATATAAAAAATTTATTTTTGTCTGTATCATTAAAAAACACCCTCATGAATTCTTAGAAGTTTAATGGACTCAGCTTTGTACTCTTTGTACTCTGCATATATTCAGAGGCCCCCAAGGACAAAGGAAGAGAAAACATCACAAAAATAAGTGCCATTATAATACTGCGTATGTTCTGCTAATAAGAGCTAACACTTGCATTTTGCATACTCTCTGTGAAGAACAGCTCTAAGCACTTGATTACTTTATCTCATTTAATTCCTCCCAAGAATCCTGAAGAAAGTACCATTTTTCATCTCTACTTTAGAGATGAGACATTGTATCACTTGCCCAAATAGTGGCAGAGCTGAGGCTTGGATCCAGACCATGCAGCTGAGGGAGGTCACGGTATTAACTGCTCGACAACTACAGCCCTATGCGCTGTAATGAACTGTAGCTCCAGGGAGTCATCGGAGCCCAGAGAAAGAAGGGCAGTCAGAGAAAGCTTCCCAGGGAGATGATCTTAAATTTAGAGGAAAGGTTATGAATCATTTTTGCTAAATTATTTAAAATTACTTTTTTAATGTATAATTTATAGAAGCAAATTTGAAATTACCTTGATGCTCTGTATGTTGTTTTTTGCAATCTTAGAAATATGATGATTTTTGTTTTATAGTGCATGATTTCCTTCCAGTCACCCACTTGGCCTCCATGGGCGAATATTATGCTTTAGGAGGGGGGTCTGTTTTTGTTGTTCATAGATTTATTCCCAGTGCCTATAAGAGTTTCTAGCACTCAATATATATTCACTATGTTAGTTAATTTGTTAATGGCGAACAAGTTAAGTACAGAATAACATCAATAAGACCTTGGTCAAGAATACTTACAGACTAGTAGAGCTCCGAAAGTAAAGGAACTCTTCTTTGTAGGATAATAAGACAGCTACTTATAATGTCATTATTTTGTCTTTTCTATTCTTTTCTACCTCTGAACTGTGGCATCTGCCATGAGTAGAATGAAAAGCAAAATGGCATATGAGCTTTATGAATATGCTGCTTGAATTCTCTGTGCTCAAATAACCAAGACATATGTTCATATTCTCTGAGCCCACACAGAAATATAGGGTTTTCAGGTCCAAAAGTAATAAGTTGAAGTCTATAAGTTTATCATAGGGTTAGAGAAGAAATATAAATATACTGTCCATTAGTAATTGATAACAGGAAAGAGGCCCTGTAATATCCATTTTATTAATAAATATGCATGCATGGGTTAGCCTTAATTATACATACACACAATGGAAATGATGTTTTTTTAAATTATAAATTGAATACATCATTGTTTAAGGAACTTCCTCTTACTTTTGCATCTGTTGTGTAATAGTGATTCTCAAACCCAGAGTTTCTGTCCTCTGAAATTCTTGACAGGTCTAGAACCGCCCCCCCAACACTACTCTACTGACCTCCCCCCAGATATCTCCTTTTGCTTCTGAAAGGAACTCATCTACTCTTTGGATTCTACCATTACCAAATAGTTACAGAAGATCTTTGTAGTGTCACTGCAGGTGTAAAGACTCATTGTATTATTCTAAGAAGGATAGGAAGTCAGTGACAAAGAAGAACTTGTTTTCATGTCTTGTTTCTGTAGCTAACCACCACAGTCATTTTCCGCACTGAATTAGGATGTTCCAGAGAAACAGAACCAAAAGGATGTATTCAGAGAGGCAGAGAGACAGAGGGAAGTTTATTTTAAGGAACTGGCTCACATGATTGTGGAGCTGATCATTCTGAAATGTGCAGGTCAGGCCTGAGGTTGGAAATTCCAGCAGAAGCTGATTTTGCAGGCTTGAGTCAAAAGGCAGTCTGGAGACCAAATTTCTTCCTCTTTGGGGATCTTCCATCTTTTCCCCTAGGGCTTTCAGCTGATTGGATGAGACCCGCTCACATGATTGAGGGTAATCTACTTTACTCAGTGCCTACTGATTTAAATGTTAATCACATTGACAATATATTGTCATAGTTACATTTAGACTTGTGTTTGACCAAACAGTTGAGCACCATAACCAAGCCAAGGACGCATAAAAACAATAGTCACACTTACCAACATCCTGTTGTTTAGAGGTCACCACTCTAAACAACTGTAATTTACCTATACATCTTTGGGGATTCCTAGCAATCAGTCTGAAGAATGCTGGTCAATAGATTTGTTAAGTAACTGTAACTTGGTAGAGAGAAAAGTCTCCTAAAATATCTTATTCTAGTTAATAGACTGAAGATGTGTTGATTGTGCAGTTAAGAGATATAATCTGAATTTATGCATATAATATAAACCCTTGATCAAGGCAAAACAAATATTGCTTAGAATGTTAAGATATATTGAATTATAGAGCTATTACTACTTTCTTGTTTCATGATGTGCCTTTTGGGTTAACATCTCCTGTTTAATGTAGGTAAACTAAATTATCCCTAAAGAAATTCATGTCCTAATTCCCAGATCTTTGATTATGTTACTTTTTATGGCAGAAAGGATTTTGCCTTATTTCAGAATATTTCCTCTTCCACAAGCCAAGTTTTCTTTGGTGACTTGGGAGCTAAGTTTATAACCAATATGCTCTACTCAAGACACATATGTCTAATTTGATTTACTGCTTTATAATTTATTGTGGTAGCTATCCCATCAACACCCACACCTATACTTCTCCATGGCCATTGTTAATCACCTTCGTAATGAATTTCTCTTTCTCTTACCTTGTAACTTTGTAGCCATTAACCTGAATGTTATCTTAAATCGACCTCTTTCTTTCAGAGCCAGCGGACTCAAACATCAAGTCCTATTAATTTTTCTTTTGAAGTGTCTGACATTTCTGGCCTTCCTTGTCCATTCCTGTCTGCCTCCATTCTAATTCAGACCATCAGTTATTTCTTCTTGCTCCTGAAAAAAATCTTCTAACAGGCTTTTCTAATATGTTTCATTTTGCACCCTACACTTAGATGCTCCTCTAAACATTCTTATATTCCAATTTTATCCTGACCCTACATTACATATGATGGTTCCCAAAGGTGCCTTAAGCCCTAACCAGTCCCTTTATTGCCCCAGTACTGCCCAGATTTTCCTCTTTGCTTTAGTTCATTTTTATTGTCAAAATTACTTAACATTTGTAAAGAATAAATCAGTTGCTCAAGACCATAAGAAGTCCTCAAAACTGCTGAATACTCCTTCCTAGTGATATCAAGCATCCTTGCCTGATATGTTGGTTTACTGCTTAGTGGTGCATATCTTTTGAATTTCCACATAAGACCCATGCCAAGGCCACTGGATAGCTTTCTACATGTAAGTCATGGCCTCATGGGAGAGTGGCCAGCTCTCTTATCTCAACTTAGCCCATCTAGGTTCCATGCTTATGCTGTTCTAGGTTTCCTGACTCTTTTAGGTTCTTTCCTGACTTCTTTCTAGATTCTTGTTTTGGTTTTTTGTTTGTTTTCCTTTTTTACTGTCAAGATTCGGTAGAGATAAAGTTACTAATTTTCAAAAGTCATTTTTATAAATTTTTTTAATGTTTTATTTATTTCTGAGAGAGAGAGAGAGAGAGACAGCATGAGCAAGGGAGGGTCAGAGAGAAAGGGAGACACAGAATCTGAAACAGGCTCCAGGCTCTGAGCTAGCTGTCAGCACAGAGCCAGATGCTGGGCTCGAACCCACGAACAGTGACATCATGACCTGGACTGAAGTCAGACGCCCAACTGGCTGAGCCACCCAGGCGCCCCACCTCAAAAGTCATTTTTAAATGAACACAGAGGAACAGAATATAGTCACGCATCTATAGAAATAAAGTTTCTAGAGATTTCTTATTCTATTTACTTTTTAGATTATATATATATAGAAAGGCACCATTTTAAACAGAGTTTAGCCACAGATTGGCTGGATTGGTTGAACATGGTGCTGCCCCACTCCTTTATTACCTATCGCTATCTGATAGTGAGGAATGGATAATAAACCTATTAAAATGCAGTGAGATTTAATTTTAATTGATTCCATGCTAAGAACTGCTAATAAGGACACAACATCCTCTCTTGCTTCCTAACATCACCTCCAGGCATGGAGTCCAAGCTCCCAGACTGCTTAGTGTGACCTCATGGATGGCTTCAAACTTGCTTGTATATAGGCTTATTTCTTCCTGCCCATCCCTGGCCCACTGCCCTGGATAAGAAGGTATTTTACAGTGTGTCCCCAGATACTCCTTTGCCAGGATCAGACAGTCTTGCATCAGCCTGTCACTTAAATGTTCTGCTCCTCTGCTAACATTCATTTTAACACTAAGTGCCTGAAATTCCTACTCTTCAGCTCCATTCATTAGCTATCATATTTCCTTCCCTTCTTCCTTCCTCCTCCTTTCCTCCCTCCTCCTCTTATTACTACTGCTGCTCATTTCATGGCAGACTCTGTTTTTTAGGGTATTCAGTGAGCAATGAACTCTTTCCGGATTCAAGGTTATATGCTCCATTCATTTCTTATGCTTCTTGTCACATCATCATTCAATGTTTTGCATGCCAGAACATGAGTCTTTCAGAACTCTGTTTTTAGAGCTCTACAAAACCCCCAAGTCTTATGCATTTAGTTACAACAAAATATACAGATTTCACCAAAATTAAAAAGATGTATAATCACTCAAAGGAATTTATAATACCTGAGAACAACAGAATAAGGGTTCACTTTCGTCCTAGTTTTTCCTATTGTTTTGCCTAAGCCTGAAAAGTAGGAAAATCAACAACACACAGTCAAGGCCCTAGAATTGTTCTTTCTACCTCCAGGGTGGTTACCAATGTGGGCTCTAACCATGCTCGGTTTGGATTTTAACTTTGTAAGCCCTTTGTTTAACAGAGACAGCCAGGGTGAATGCCTCAGAAATCATGGGCTATGATGTTCACAGCTTCCTCCTCTAGCCCCACGCCTTTCCTGGCTTCACCGTGAGGAGCAGTGCACAGGATTGAATCCTGTGAACTCAGAGCCTCCTTAACTACGTGGAAGAGAAAAGAAGGCACCATGCTTTTGAAAATGCCTGGCCTTGATGGGAAACAAATTCTGAACTCTCTCTCTAAAAGGTCAAAGAGACCTTTAGATTTCACTTAACTGTAGTTGATTGTCACTCTTCACAGTAGTTATGTGCTATAAAGTCACTGAATATAGAATACTGAGCCATCGGTCTATAAATACAGGGATAGCTTCCTGCAAACCTGTGGTCCCATTTTCATCAACCCATCAATACATTATCTTGTTTTATGCATGTTTCTGTTTAAAAACACAGCACTTAATATATATTTTTGATTAGTTAACACTGAACTCACCAACAATATCATTATAATTCATGACTGAACTAAGCTCGTTGACACAGTTTTTTTTTTTAATAGTTTATTGTCAAGTTGGTTTCCATATAACACCCAGTGCTCATCCCAACAAGTGCCCTCCTCCATGCCCATCAGCCCCCGACACACTTTTTTCTTCATAAAGTGCATCACATCCTTCTTGTGCTTCGGAGCACCAGACACCACCTCTGTCCTATGCCAGGCAGCCACTTTAGACACCTAAATCACCACCACCACCAGCAACAAACCCATAAAAATGGGAAATATGTGGCCCTACATAGACTATAAAGACGACATTTGTTTAAAATATAAGAGTTGAATTAAGAAGGCAGAGTGTTGCCTTGTTTGACCTCAGTTGGCAACATTCATGTTGGGTGACTCAAATTTTTCACTGCTCTGTACATGTCTACAGATGACCACAAATGGGCCACATGTTTTGATGTGGGGGTACAAATAAATCCTTATGAGTAGGAAAATTTGCAAATATGGAATTCCCGAATAATGAGGATCAACTGTACCTGTTTGTATGAAAGAATATGTTGGACCTAGGTTTAATAGTGATTAGACATTATTATCCTCATTTAAAGGCGGAGGAAATTGAGACACAGAAATTTCAAGTAACTTGTCCAGGTTACACCATTAGTAAATGCTAGAGGTGGGATTCCAGCCCAAACATCTGGTTCCAAAGCCCTAATGTTTAAGCACTAACTGCCACAGTATTGCCTTGCATATAAATATTAAGTTTTAGAATTTTAAGATCTATAATAATAAAAGGTGTTATTTTGAACTTTATACATTAAGATGAAACAAGGATTTATTTGAATATAATGTTGATTAGGAATTTAAGCATTTTAACTAAAACATTTGTGAAAAAACAAAAGAAGCAGAAAAAGAAGATCTTACATGAAGTTTCTTGAGACAGTTAACAAGGGACATAAAAATGGATACAACTTTTGATATTTTCTCTTAAATATTTAAGAGACCATCTTAGTGACAAGAATGCAATGGAAATAATTAATGAGGTGAATACATAATTTGAGGTTAATACTAAAGTGTGTACCTGCGCACTGGCCACTCTTATTTTATATAATTCAAAAGATAATAACAAAACTGCAAAGGGATCTGATGGACCATTATTTCCCTTGTGCATTCATTTTACAATGTCAAGGCTTTAGAAATATAATAACCTTGGCAGTATTTTTTTGTTGCTTGAAACTGTCAATAAGATTGTACGTCTACTATTTCAACAGAGTGTGAAGAATGGCACCTCACATGTTGCATGCATGTTTCTCCTGTCACAGAGCAATCAGATTCCTATACCCAGCAATGCTCCACTTTACAGCTCACACAGAAATACTAATATTTTATAATCAAACCAAATCCTATGATGGAAGGAATGAAAATTATTACCTTTCTTCAACTTTCACAAATG
The DNA here is from genome assembly GCF_008692635.1 of Crocuta crocuta. Lineage (NCBI taxonomy): Eukaryota > Metazoa > Chordata > Mammalia > Carnivora > Hyaenidae > Crocuta > Crocuta crocuta. The sequence continues at coordinate 1,997,745 of NW_027528804.1, forward strand.
TCATCCCTCCTTAAATTGGCATCTAATTAACATCCAGGGAAAATTACCCTGAAACCATCTGTGACGTGGCCTCTAACCCAGAAGAAACTCAGAAGTCCCCAGTTCTCTAATTTTTTAAATGAAGAAACAGAGATCCAGGGAGAGGAAAGAACTTTCTTAAGCATTTTAGATTTCGTGGCTGAGCTGGCATTAGAAGGCAGACCTCCTGACTTTTTATCTTCTCTTTGTTGTGTGTTCATTGTTTTGTCCTAAAGTGACCACCTGGTCATTCTACTTTGAGTGAATAAATATTTATGATTCCAGACAGTGATTTATGAGAACAAATGGATTACATGGTCATGCACTTCCAATTTGTGTAGTCATCTTTTAAATTTTTAAAGCTTTTATTCTAACCTTGGGTATATTCCCGTTCTATTATTCTGATGAGCTACGTTAATCTTTTGAAAGCTTTGGTTTGATTACTTTAATATAATTATTGGCCATCTTTTATAGGGATTACCTTGAACTGTCAGAAATGGCTCATCACAAATAAATATTCAATGTCTTTACTATTTGCCAACTCATCTATTTATTTTTATTCGCAAAATGGGTGAAATTGAATTTTCCTTGAAAAATACCCCCAAGCCATTTAATTCTGCTCTTCTGAAATTACCATTCAACAGTCATGGTTGAAACAACTGAAACCTGAAAATTTATTTTGTCCAAAAAAAAGTCAAAATCAAATTGACTGAATTGTGGCTTCTTATTTACACCTTGATAATAAAAACAGATGCAATGAATCTTAATTCAATTAAAATTTCCATGAAATGAACCAGAGATACACTGCAGATTAAGCAAACTTTAAAAGGCCTTTTATAACTTCTTAAGGAATCCATTATTTTAATCCAATAAGTAAGATTATAAACTGTTTATGAAATAAATGCTGTAAGTTTAAGAAAATCGCTAAATGGTGTATGAGCTAAGATTAATAGGACTTCTGCTTCTCATTACCGCGTGCAACATCACAAGAGTGTTTTCCTCCCATTTTAACAACCACAAGCAAGATGATTTTCAAAATCAGTTTCTGTTTTCTAATCCACCAGAAAGTGAATGAGAAAAGAAATCTAAAAAAACTAAATTCAGAAAGGGACAAGTCCTTCACAAGAAAGAAGAAGTTCATGACTTCTTTCATCCCTTACAGAGCAATAAGAACTCAGTATTGATGAGGAGTAAAGAGAAACCAGCTGAACATTTAGCAAACTTTTAATTGCTGGGTTTAAGCTAGTGTGATGGACAAAAATCCCAAGAGCTCCAATTATAGAGTGTGTCTGCATCACCAACCACCTCTCTTTCATAGGCTGTTATAACTGCACAAAACTAGTATACCAATGGCTGGAGGGCAGGAACACTGAGAGAGATCCTTGAAACACATTCTGAGTCTTCCCTGAAGACCTGCTAGTAGCTGCTGAAGAGTGAAAAGGGGACAGATTTGTGGAGAGAAATTCCACCAAAGCTTTTACCATATGGAAAGAAAGAGAGTTCTAACTACAGAGAGGCATAAAAGCTAGAAGAACTCTCTCCAAGCTACTAAGGAGTCTTCCTTAACTGAGTATGCCACAAAGGCCCCATAAAATCTGAAATACTCCGATGTGAAGAAGTCTGGAGGCAGGACTGAAGAGAAGAAAGAATTATATGGTGACCCAAAAGCTGACAGCCAGTCTATGCAGCAGCTGAGATTTCTTGAATCTCACCAGGGCTCAGATCCTAAGCTGTGCTGAAGAAAGTTATGATCCTGCCCTCAAAATATTTGAGGCCAGTTGTTAATTGAAGCTAAGTAAAGACACAAAATTGACCAAGCTTAGATTGTCTGCAGATAAATTTGACTTAGTTCCCAAGTACAGTTGTCTGATTGAAGAAATGGTGTGCCTTGTTCTGGGGATAAAGGGATTTATTTCAGTTCTTTAATACAATGATCAGCATACAATAACGAATTACAAGAATTATGAAGAAGGAATAGGTGACCCTTGGTCAAGAAAAGAGACAGTGATTAGAAGCAGACAGAAATGTTTCAGATATTGAAATTATCAGATGGAACATTAAATTAGGTATGATAAATATGTTACAGAATGTATTGTCAAAATTGGGCAACATGAGTAAAAAAAGAGAGCAATTTTATCAGAGAAATGAAAATTATAATAAAAAAGGAAATCCTAGAAATATATAATATCTGAAAAATTTTTAAATTTTTAAAAAAATTAGCTTAATTGTAGAAAAAACAAAACAAAGTGAATCAGTAAATTTTAAGAGAGTCAGAATAAATTATTCAAACTGAAAAAGAGATGAAAAATCCAGGCTAAAAGCCTTTAAAAGAACAAGCTCAGTTCATCTATATATTAATTTGACTCAGTTCTGATCTGGCTATATAGGATATTAAATAATCTAATACATGTATAATTGTATTTCTTAAGTAAAGGTGACAGAGAATGAGGCAAAAAAATATTTGAAGAAATAATTGGCAAGAATGATCCAAAACTGATGAATGACATCAATCCACAGATTCAATAAACCTTGTCACCGTCCCACTCCCGAAGCAGGATAAATACCAAAATGTTGCAGCACCTGGGTGGTTCAGTAGGTTATGCATCTGACTTCAGCTCAGTTCACGATCTCATGGTTCATGGGTTCGTGCCCTGCGTCAGGGTCTGTGCTGACAGTTCATAGCCCAAAGCCTGCTTCAGATTCTGTGTCTCCTTGTCTCTCTGAACCTTTCTGGCTTGTGCTCTCTCTCTCCCTCTCTCTCAAAAAATAAACATTAAAAAAATTGTTTTATTTTATTTTTTGGAAGAGTAAATTTTTAGTTAAAAATGTTTTTTAACCAGTTGCTCAATGTATTTTTATCCAATGCAATTGAAAGAATAATTTTTGTGCCTAAATTTTTATACAAGGTCATCTTAGAGTATGCTTAATTTATTTGAGCTTCGGAAAAATTTTTACCCCAGAAATTTTAAGGAAAAGACCAACTCTCTTAGGGCTTTACAGTACATATCTCCAACATCTTTTGGATGGACATGAACCAAGAGAAAGCTCCCCAGTTCTTCTATAATCTACTTTGTACAGTGTTACATGAAACACAGTTTCATTTGAATTTCAATACAAAAACACTTCCACAGAGAACTAAATATTTCATTATTTTAAATAATCTAGGATTGTTCCTCTTCATTAGTTCAGCTAATTAAGGAAAGGGAAAATATGTAGACTACTTTTTTTAAAATATAATTTATTGTCAAATTGGCTGACGTACAGTGTGTAAAATGTGCTCTTGGTTTTGGAGGTAGATTCCCGTGGTTCATCGCTTACATACAACGCCCAGTGCTCATCCCAACAAGTGTCCTCCTCAATACCATCACCCATTTTCCCCTCTCCCCCACTCCCTCATCAACCCTCAGTTTGTTCTCTGTCTTTAAGAGTCTCTTATAGTTTGCCTCCCTCCCTTTCTGTTTGTAACTATTTTTTAAAAAAATTATTTTAAAAGAATAAATACAAAAATGTCATACATATACATACCATAGTTAAACTGCTGAAAAATAAAGATAAAATCTTAAAAGTAGCTGAAGGAAGAAGGGGGAGAGGGTGGGGAGTTTGTGCTGGAGAAAGCACATTCCATACAGGAAAACAATTGTAAGAATGATCTCTGACTTCTCATCAGAAGTGGAGGCCAGAAGACAGTGCAATACACAAGTGTCTATGACTCCACTTCTAGGAAATCCAAGAAGAAATAAAATTTATCTATGTTGATAAAAATCAGAAAGTAGTTGCTTCCGAGGTGGAGAATTGGCTAGAAAGAAACAAGGAGAAAATTTTCTGGAACAAGGAACAAGGAGGAAAGGTGAAAATTTGCTGTGGTAATAGAAGCCTTCTTTAGCTTATTTTGGGTGGTGGTTATACGGGTGTATAGGACTGTCAAAATTCATCAAACTCATCAGTGCAACTTTAAATTATACTTTTATGAAAAAAAAAAATAAGCTCTCGAAACACAGGCTGCCTTAAGAAGTAAAGAGCACTCTGCCCTTAGTGGTATGAAAGCAATGCCCAGATCATCTCTTATGGATTCTAGGAATACAGTTCTATTATTGGGTAGGAAACTAGAAACATACCCTCTAAGGCTGTATCATGTCTATAATTTCAAACAGCTTTCTAGTAGATTCATGGATTTTAAGCTACCACTAAAAATGAAGTAAAGAATTGGAAAATAAGGAAGCCAACCTTCAAACCTCTAGTATCCTTTAGTATCATCACTATAATCTTAAATCCGCCATTTCCATTTGTGCATCAGAAAACATGGTTCAGTACAGCGGTTAGGAAAGGTACCCTGAAAACCCATGACCACTTGTCACAGTACCTCTTCCTCTTTATGATGTACCAGAGAGTTTCTTAATGAAGTTTGTTGTTGTTTTTTAATATTATATTACCTTAAACTTAAGGGATTTACTGACGGGGTTGGGACGTTAAAAGGTGATTGTATTCCTACAATGATTAAACAATTATTTAATGAAAATAACATTTTAGGGGCACCTGGATGGTTTAGTCAGTTAAATGTCTGACTTCAGCTCGGGTCATGATCTCACAGTTTGTGAGCCAAGCCTGGCCTCCGGCTCTGTGTGGACAGCTCAGAGACTGGAGCCACCTTCTGATTCTGTGTCTCCCTCTCTCTCTCTGTCTCTCTGTCTCTGTCTCTCTCTCTCTTTCTCTCTCTCCCTCCACCACTCACTCTCTGTCTCTCTCTCCTTCAAAAATAAATAAGCATTAAAAATTTTTTTAAAAAGAAAGAAAGTAACCTTTTAAGCTGCGTTGGCAATGATGTAAAAGTTCACCAGAATAGTAATGTGTAGGAATAACGCATAAAGCATTGATTGGCAGGTGATGATGTTTTTTGTTCATTGTATGAAGTGGCAGTGAGAGAGATGACCCAGGGCATGTAAAAATCTGACGTTATCATGTAAATATTTTTTTCATTAATTTTGCCCCCGGTTAATTGTAGCAGAAAATCATATTTTACAATAACTTTTAATGAAAATAAATAAAAAATTATATCTTAATACCTTTTTAAGAAAGTATTTCGAAATACTTTCATTTCAAAAGTACTACTTTTCATTTCGAAAATGGTACCTACCTTAGACAGTTTCAGCTTTCACGAGCTCATCTTCATAAAATATTTGGTAAATTTCAACCCACTACACGTGATATAACAAGGAACCAGCACACTTACCAGTGAAATATAACCACAGATTTACATATAGCCATTTAGTTCTAACACATTTTCAAGGGTAAAATATTTCCTTATAGTAAGTTCTTAATGTATCCTGGAAGTTTTTGTTTTGTTTTGTTTTGTGTTAAAACATGCAAACCAACAAACTATTCTGACACCCCAGTGAAATGAACCGAGACACCCCCGTGAATTGAAAACTCAAAGTCTAATTCTGCTCTCTTTTCCTTATGTTTCCCTTTAGTTTATGATATAGCAAAGAGGTAAATGAGGCCAGCTCCAGTTTTCCAAAAACACTATTGAAGAGAATTGACTTTTGCTTTGACACCTTTTTCTCTTGCCATAAGTCCTCACATAGCTTGCTTCCAATAATGCCACAGCTATTAAAGCAAGCTGGTATGTAATTGCTATAGCACGTTTTTTCTAGCTAGTTGTGAAAATAATGACTAATAACAAAACCATCACTCATCTGTGTGTGTGTTTTGTCACTGAGATAGTGGTTCACATTCACCACTTTATAGTGAGGCATAATTAATATTTTTAATTGATAGCTAATAACTAATTATGAAATTCAAATTCCAAAACATTGATGTAAAAGCTGTAAAATCCTGATGGAAATTTCCATACTGAAGATGTTCATAAAAGTGCTCACCTGTATTTTCTGTTGCAGTTCCATTTTGAAATAAAAATTTCATGTAGGAATCTAATATAACCCCTCCAGGAATTATGTGTCCATTTCAACTTCAGAAGGAAGCAAACCAGGAGTGACAGTAGAAAACACAGAAAGGTTTTATAGATGAACCTATTTAATATTGTTATTTAGTATTTACCTAATGACAAAGTAATTCAAAAGAAGTTATTACAATGTGATATTTTTTTTGTTTTGTTTCATATTTAAGAGGTTGGTGTGCCTTTCCAAATTAAACTTACCCCACAAGTAAGAGTGAGGCATTAATGCTAATGAGAATATTAGTTTATATTTATTGTAATATGAGAAATAGAAAGGAGGAGATGCTACATTGTTAAAGCCACTGATGGTTTCTTATATGCAAAATCATACTAAATGTCTGTTCTGCTTTGTGAGAATTACTTTTAGGAGTAGATTGTTTTTGACTTTTTCTTATGGAATTCCAACTTTGATAAAAAAAACATATTAATCCTCTTACCTCTTATGCTTACAGACACTCATTTCAAAAAACTTCCAACTCTTCTCCACTGTGCAGCAAAATTTGGTTTAAAGAACTTAGCTATTCATTTGCTTCAGTGTTCAGGAGCAACCCAGGCATCTAAGATGAAAAATTTGGAGGGTTCAGATCCAGCACATATCGCTGAAAGACATGGTCACAGAGAGCTCAAGAAAATCTTCGAAGACTTCTCAGTAAGTTTTTTTTTCCATTTTACCTCTAGAATGCTCTTTATAAAATAAGTGTGTGTGTGTGTGTGTGTGTGTGTGTAGCCCTTTTATAAAGCTTGTCTTTCTGGTTTCTATACAGCCTGTTCCATTTTGGAGACTAGATGGTGAGAAGGAAATGAAACCCTGTTGCCTTTTTTCCTTCATTTGAGAGTCTAAGTAAGACACTTTTAGGCACATGAAATTAGATGAATAATTAATAGGTTAAAAGAATGCATTTTAAAAGTCATTCAAAAAGTCTACTCAATAAAAAGTTAACTCATGTTACCTAAATGTGTTTCTCATATGTGCTTCCTTTTCTCTCTCTGTTAAGTCCCTCATCCTTATTATGTAGGTCGAAGCCCCAAATTTCAGAAGGATATTAGTCTAGATTTAGCCAGAATACAACCAAGGGAAGACTTTGAAGGAGGGGATACTATCTTAGTACATGGAACACATTTCGTGTTTTCATAATCAGCTTTAGAAGAGCAATTATTTTCTCTTGTAACAAGAGAAATGTTACGTACATTTTGCTTGGGACAGTGAATTATGCTTCTGATGGCTTTTTGGAAAATATAAGACAATAATTGTCTTGGTGAATATGTCAAAATTTGTCTTTGGACTCTCAGAAGATAAATAACTTTATTGCCAATGAACAGTTAATAAAGAACATTGAAATGCAATGAGTAACTTCTGGTCTTTTTAGCATTCATTTTGATTCTTAGATTAAGTCAATGTAATACTGGACTTCCATAAAATAATCATGTTTGTAGATTACAGAGAGTAAAATGACAACCAATCTAACTTTTTCCCACTTTTAAGAAATAACAAAATAGTTATCAGAATAGCGTGGATATCACTCACAATGAATTACAATAGGATATATTTCGCTTGTATTTGAAAAAATACAGAAACAGAAATAAATACATAAAGTTTTGTAACAAAATTTTTTAAAGTATTTATTTTTATTCCATGTCCTTCAAATTATGAATAAGAATTATTTTTATTCCTGAAAATATTTTAGATAGTGATTCTCACATATCTGATGAGTGCATTCACTTTACTAATTATCCACTCTATATAGTCATTGACCAGTGCATCACAGTATCTGTCTCAGGTAAGTCAATGAATCAATTCAACTTTGCGTAATTGCCTACAGTATGGTTGTGTAGTACATCTTGGTTGCCTGTCTCAATTCTCTACAACCTTATTCTCAAATTTTTAACCACTGGTGGACTTAAGTTAAAATTTCCTGTGAAAGGGGTACCTGGGTGACTCAGTCAGTTAAGCATCCAACTCTTATTTAATCTCAGGTCATGATCTCACAGTCATGTGATTGAGTCCCATATCAGGCTCTGTCTGCTTAAGATGCTCTCCCTCTACCCCTCCCTTGCTTATGATCCTGCATTCTTTGTCTCCGTCTCTCTCTCAAAAAAAAAAAAAAAAAAAAAAAAAAAAAAAAGAGAGCCTGGAAACTCTTTAGCATCGAGGGTTACTTTCTAAGATAAACCCTGATTTTTTTTCAAAGTGTGAGCCTTCTACTTCTCATTCTCCAGTGAAGACTCAGCTTTTAACAGATGCAGTCTCATGCAAACTGCACGTGTCCCATAAATAACGTGATACTAGATCATAATAACAGTAGATATGAATGTAAGTTCAAAGGTAGGATGTGATGGAGATGGGAAATAATATTCTTTTTCTCTCACATCTCATGGATATTTATATCTCTGCTCTTGCAAGTAGTAGCGCTGATACAAGTTGATGGCATTATGGTATTATTATCTATAATAATACTGAAAACATGAAAGGAGTTTAGGTGTTAATTAGATAACATTCTCAACACATGAGAGCTGTTCATTCATAATGAAGAGATTCTGTTCATAGATAAGCATTGATAGTAGTCATTGCCTTTAGGTGACTGTTCACTCTTTGATAATGGCTGCATTCTAATTTGAAGTTAAACTTGATAACTTTGCTATGAAACTTGTTAAGTGATCTTACATATTTTGTTTCTTTGTGAGCTGTTACATTTTGTCAGAATGTCCATAGCAGACATTGCCATTATAAGTAGGATAGATCAATTACTTGGTGAGTGTTCTGATGTCAGTAAGGACGTGACTATAAGTGTTGCAAGGGACAGCAGTTTTCTAAGGGCGTATTATGGTTATGGATGATTAGGTACAATGATTTTTCAAGCTACCAAAGACCTTTTTATGAATGTGCGGTTAAGGAAATGGGAACATATCTATTAGGTTGTGAGACACATAAGAAAGTGTGTTTCCTGTTGATTTATTTTTCTGATGATTCTTCTAATTTTCAGTTTTACTTAAAACAAATCCAAATGTCTCATCTCCTTAGTTAAAGTATGCCTGATAAACACATGTTGAAATTTTACATTCAAATTAGGGTAGCTAAGACTTTTAAGAGTATCTAACTGATAGAGAAAAAAATATACAGTCTCATTAGGCTGCTACAGTACTTTATTGTTTCATTAATAATATTTATATAGCTTTAATGTTATAATCACATTCTGATAAATCTAAGATTGTCAGGTACATGTTCAAACTTTCCATTAATTGTTGTTTCAGAATGGTTGAAAGAAGTTGATATCCTTTCAGGTTTGAGGTTCACAATCCAGTGAACCATACTTCTGCACAGAGAAATGAACTTTTTTTTAAATTCAAACATATTTTGCCCCTAACTAATTGACTGATATATTCAATTCTTCTTAATCTCCCATCAGTGACACACTGTTAATTTTAAGATTTCAGAAAGAATTACAACACACTATGTTTGGCCATCTCTGAATAAAATGGGTAGAAGGAAAAAGCCAATTGTGATTTTTTAAAACACAGGGGAAAAAAGAGAGAGAACCATTCTCAAGCATTCACAAACAAAATACTGTCCATATCTTAATATAAACAATTTTAAGAATAACAAAAAGAAAACAGAGAAGAAGGTTCAAATCGTATCTCTTACATTTCTTCATGACATTTTTCCTTTGAGAAGTTAATAATTTATACACAGTCTATAAGCAGAATCTCTTTGTTGTGAATGGGTAGGTTTCATGTTTTGAGGATGTTATCTAGTTAACACCTACATTTCTTTTCATGTTTTCAGGACTGTTATAAAAAATAATACTATATATTTCTAAAATCCATAAGGTCTTTCAAATAAATTACTCTATTTTCACTTTCTGCCAACATCTCTTCAGAAAATTACTATGAAAGGTGGATGAACCAAGAGAATAAGAGTTGGTATTTAAATCTACAGTCGAGCATGAGCCACGATATACTTAAAGTTCTAGAGGAGATCCCAGACTATTTCAAATAAGAAATAGTGATATTGACAATTAACTCAGTCCTCTGAAAAGTTGTCTTTTAACTAAAAAATACCCCCAAAATTGAAAATAATCTGAAACTTTGGCCACGGATTAAGACATACTCTCTGATTCAACAAAAAGTTGTTGACTTTCTCTCTCAGTCTTAGTATTGCTCACTTGGTGCTTATATACTATTTGTTCTTTAGTAGATTGTTCATTTAATTTAGTATATATGAGTATATACTAACTCAGTCTAAATACCAGCATACCCTGCTTTCCAAGATAGTTTTTTTTTTTTTTTTTCTTATAAGCCTAGAAGCTGATAGTGGGTAATGGGCTCCCTTCCCCTCCCACTGTTAGGGGCACTGGAGGTGCTCAGCATGTATTTACTCAACGATGGCTCAGAAGGTAAGTGTCAACTTTAAGGGCTTGTTTGATCTCACTTATCTGATAATAGCCTTAACTAGGTCCCAGGATGTAAATAAAATCATTGGTCATATGCTCACTATATTCAGGATTTCTTTTAAGTTTGGTTTTAGAGAATTCTAAATTATCCCAACTGCTGCCTTCAGTATATATTTGTAATAGGCCAGCCTACAATACATTTTAGAATTCTGGCCTTTGTTCAATATTGATGTTCTGTTAGAACTAAAGAACCTGGAACATGTCGCATAACTGCACTTGACTGCATGCATTACAAATTCATTCCTCAATTATGCTTTTGGAGCTACTTAGCAACCTCTTTCTAAAATCCAATTAAATGCACCATAGTGACTATTACAAAATTTTACCCTTCTGTAAGTCTGCAAACCCAGTTTTAATACCCTAACTCTGTAGCTCTAAACATCCTGTTAAACTCCCTGAACTCTCCTCACTTGGTTGCCAAATTTTCCATTTTTCTCTACACATAGGGCCTCAGGATTCAGCCAGCTCTGGATTTGAATTCTGATTTCATCAAATACCAAGTCTGCATCCTTGGACACTCTCTTTGCTTTCTCTCAGCTTCAGTTTCTTTACCTGCAAATGGAAACTTCCTTACAGGGTATTTTTAGAACTTCATGAAATAAATATGAAAGTATTAAATATATAGCAGATCTACAATAAATGATATTTTATTCACCTTATTTACTTCAATTTATTGTTGTTTATAGCAGCTTTAATTCTCCACATCAGTCATTCCCTCTTTTTTTTTTTTTTTTTTCATNCTGACTCTTCCCTGAACAAACATATTCAAATAAACACATGCACACATGTGTGCATGCACACCCAGGCACACACACACTTATAAAAGCTCTGCTTTCTCTTCAGTCTGTTTTTCAATATCAGAGTTAAGTGAAATAAATATCTCTTCACTTCACTCTGAAGCTGCTTCATCATATGCCATCATATGCCATGAGTAATCTGCCATAGATCTGATCCATTGAATTCCTCCTGAAGGATTCCTCCTTCAGCTCAAGCTTTGGCATGGGTCTCTATGACCATGCCATCTTCCTAAATGTCCACTGACTCCTTGTGAGTTTCTTCTCTTACCCCATCAGCTAAAGTTCTACCTACATAAGCTTTTCCTAGATAATAACTAAGTTATTGTCTTTAACCTGGGTCTTTCTCCTGACTTAAGACTCCAGTGAAAACTTACAAGTACCATTATCTTTGATGTATTTACTTCAGACACTGGCAGTCTCCAGTATCTTAACAGGGGCCACACCCATACTTATGGTGGCTAATAGAGAAGAATTGCCAAGACTCATATTTTCCCAACAAAATTTCAATTTGTTTACTTTTGTAGACTTTCATCCTGAAAGCATAATGTCATTGTGTTTATTTCATAAGGCCTACTCTCTAAAGCTATGGTGTCAATACTGATTGCTCTAATTAACATGTGTGATTAATTTTGCACTCACTGAAATTGCATTTCCTTTTGACCAGCAGGCATGTTAGTGACATCTCTAGACTAGTGTTTTCTGTACAAGCTAATTGGTTTTAAAGAAGCCAGAGAAAAAACAAAAGAACTCAAGTTTAGAAGGTTTCTGAGAAATTAGAAGACAAATGATTATAAAAACACAGGGTTGTAAGGGACTTTAAAGACTACTAAGCCACCATATGTAGGCTTTGAATTTCAGTCATTCTTGATGCCTGATGATAAAAAAAAAGGTGCTTGATGTACTTCACTGTAGACAGGGTATATACTTTTCTACTGGGGTTGTAGTGTGGTTTCTTTCTATGTTATACAAAGCCTTCTTCAAGGTCAGATTACATATGAGAAAAGTACAGAACTATATATATTTTTTAAAAAGAATATTCATCAAATATCATAGCTCTGAGCCAAGCAATATGATTTCTTCACTCCTCTTTATGTAGCAACACCTCCCTTGTGATGTATGTGGATATGAGAAATTAAAGATTATGTCTGACTTATTTTGCCTCCAAAAATATAACATAACAGGCAAATAGATGGTACCAGTTGAAGGCTAAGTCTTGGATTTGTTTTAAATAAATTAATCATCTTTCACTTGAGCCAGGAAATCAATAGACCCTGTAATTTTAGTTTGGCAAATCATTTCATTGATTGATTAACAAATATTTATTGAGTACCAATTAGGTATCAAGCATTGTTCTAAACACTGGGAATCCAAAATAGACCAAAACTCCTGTAATCATGGAATTTAAACTTTAATGGGAAAAAAGACAGACTATAACCAGTAAATAATAAGAACATATAACATGTCAGATGGACAGTAGTGTTTAAGAGCAAGGTGAAACAGGATGTGTTGGGTGTTTTGTGGGTAGAGTTTGGGGCGGCAATTTTGAAATGAGTTATTGGAGAAGTCCTCATGGAAAAGGCAGCCTTTTGGTGACAACTTGAAACCTATGGAAGTCATGCAGGTATCTGGAGGGGAAGTGTTGCAATAAGAGAAAACCAGGACAGCAAATGCCAAGACCCAGAGATGCATGTGCCCAGCATGTCCATAAAAGGCCAAGTTGGCCAATGTTACTGAAGAGAGTAAATGAGATGGAAAGAGAATAGTAATATGGTCAGAAAGGTCACAAAGGCCCGTATCTGTAGAGTGGTATAGGCAAAGGTGAGGATTTTGAGGAATGAGAGCCATTACAGAGTTCTGAAGAGAGGTGTGACATGTTCTGATTCAACTCTCTAGCTGCTGTTTTGACAACAGCCTGTACAGGACAAGAGCAGGACAGAGAAGAACAGCTTGGAGACCATCCTAGTAATAGAGGATAGATGACAAAATGACAGCAGTTTAGACTATAATAACTGTAGCAGAGACTGCCAAAAGTGGTCAGATATGAAATATTCCAGGATTTCACAGGAAAGCCAACAGATTTACTGATTATTTGGCAACAAGATATAAAAGAAGTGGGTAGTTACTGATGTCTCCAAGGATTCTGATAGAAGGAATGAATTGCTTGCTATGTACTGAGATGAGGAAGATAGTGTGAAGTCCTGGGGAAGATCAGCAGTTTGGTTTGGAGGTGATGCAGATGCAGCCTCCAGCTGGGATGGGTGTCTTGAAGAGAACGTGAGCTGCAGGGGTAAAAATTAGAGCGGTTTAATCTGTCAGACATTAATGTCCACTCACATTGACAAATCTTAAACTCAAATCCTCTGTTTGAGCCTGTGGCTGATACTTCAGCCTAAACAAGCACATTTCTCCCTTTATTAGTGTTTAATTTGCTTTTCTCAGTACTGCCGCGTCCACTTACTCAAATCTGGCTCTCACTAAAATATCAGTAAGCCAATTAATCCATTTCCTTAATGAGAACTCTCTATTACAAGAATGGGCTACTGCATAGATTTATATTGAATCAATCAATCTTGCATTTGGTGGGGAGAATGCCAATTATCCAAGCAATCTGGTTCATTATCGCCATTTTGGACCGCGTTGCTGAACAAACCTGCAGCTCGATTACAACTGCACTATGGGAGTGGGGAGGGCTTGGAGTTGATTATTTGTTGAACCTATTATGTGTTGGGTTGGGCTAAAGGCTTTACCCACATTTCCCTGTTCCATCTTCTCCACTGGTCTCTGAGGGATGGCTGCTTATTTTCCACTTTCGGAAATGGAGGCTCATAAGTTGGAGAGGTAGGGAAATTTGGAGCCAGAATCTTCATCAGATGGCTTCCAAAAGAGATGGCTAGCCATAAAAATTAAAACTTTAGGGCCTCACTATATGAATTCTATAATGATTAGAATGATTCTTCCCAATTTTAGCCTGGACTATAAAAGTGGAAGAGAAAGGTGATGGATTTTGTAGCAGCACAAAAGGAGTCATAAGTGATCTAGATTTTAATAATACTCACCGAGTGAGTCAGTTCCTCATCTCCAGTCTCTGTATGTGCTCTTTCCTTTGCATTCCGAAGATTATATCCATATAACGCTTCTAAATTGAATGTCAACCTCATCATTACATCATTACATTGCTATCATTATAATCACTCCCACATATTTATTGAGCACTTATTCTGTATCTGATATAACAGGATTGTTAGAGGAGGGAAGGAGAACAGAGAAAACTGTGTTTTTACTTTTCTCTGAAATCTACTTTCTTAAATTTCAGAATAATGTAAGGTCAAATTATGTTTATGAAAGGTATTTGTCATTGTTTGTCATTCTTCACCATGACCATATTTTTTTAATGTTTATTTATTTTGAGAAAGAGAGCACAAGTTGGGGAGGGGCAGAGCCAGAGAGAGAGAGGGACACACACAGAATCCGAAGCAGGCTCCAGGCTCTGAGCTGTCAGCACAGAGCCCAACATGGGGCTCGAACCCACAAATCATGAAATCATGACCTGAGCTGAAGTCAGACGCTTAACTGACTGAGCATCCAGATGCCCTTACCATGACCATATTTTAATATTTCAATCAGTTTGTGTTATTTTAACACAGTATTTTATTTTAAAAATTACGTATATGACATATGAATAGTCCCATATTATGAATTCTTTTTTTCCTGTTTTTGGATATCACACCTGAATTTAGCAAATAATATTCCTGTTTTTGGATATCACACCTGAATTTAGCAAATAATATTCATCAAATTTTCCTTTAAACATGTTATACTCTAACATTCCCTCAAACAGGGAACTAATGTTTATTATGTTTTATTTTAGTCTGCTTTCTACTTATTAAGTCAATAGAGGTTTTCAGTTCCCGGAAAAACTTGAGCAGCCATCATTTGAATAGTAGAGATTGGCATTTAACAACTTTAAGCTAATGTTGGTAGGCCTTCCTGGTGCTTATATTCTAGTTGGTTTGAAGAGATAGTAAATGAATAAACAAACAGGGTAATTTCAGAATGTGATAAATGCCATGAATGTTTTCAATTAAAAAAATAAAATTTAGTTTAAATCTAGTTATAAAAAATGGAAATTTGTCACATTATGCTTAATATCACATGTGTTATAAATATAGACCTCCATTTAATATTAGATTTCATGGTATCTTCATAACATAATCACTGTTAATATAATTAGTGTATTAATAAATTCAAGCCTAGAATCTGTTTCCTTTATCACACTGTAAATCTGATGACAGTACATCAGAGTTTATAATTACATATTAATGTATGTGGATATGTGTTTAACATCTGTCCCACAGAGCTGTAAATTCCACAAAACTATACACTTACCCACTGTTGTATCTTCCATACCCAGCGTAGTGGCAATCTCAGTTGATGCTCTCTCTCTCTCTCTCACGCACATGTATACATATATGTACAATATATGTATTTATAACATAAAAATAATTATTTCTGTAAATATTAAGCATGAACTCTATGTTGGCTATTATTATATTTGCAGTAATAAAGACAGACAAGCCATTCCTCCCATGAGCTCACATTTAAATGGAGGGATAGACAGTAAAGAAGTGTTCTTTATTATCTCTCTTTCAAATTTTGCCATAAACATTACCCTCCATATTCATCCATAAATTTTACTCACCTATCTACAGTAAGCAGTTAAGTAATTTGGAAAAAGAACATGTTAGTGTAAGAATACAAAAAATTAGCAAAAAGTTATACAGGATTTGCTATATACTGATAGCTCTTTTACTGCTTTATAACAGCTGTGTTTTGCTACCCCCATTTTATAGATAAAGGAATGTAGCATAGAGTGGTTAAGTGACTGCCCAAATCCACACAGCTAGTGAGATGTAGAGCTGAATTCAGGAAGTGTAATTCTAGCTTGCAGTCTTTAACACTGCACTAGACCATCTCTCAATACTTAAGAAAGGTACACTTAACCTTTTTTTTAGTGTGTTTGCTAATAGTTTCTCTCACTATAAATCTGACAGACAATCTTGCTGCATAAAATTATCATAGTACATCACACAGGATTCAATTCAAATGCAAATCTGGATCCAAATTCAGTTTCACCTGTGTTCTAAGCAGATGGACTAAAGTACCTTTTAAAATATAGAAAAAGGAAAGACCAAATCTAGTTTCAATAAGTCAAATTAAATGAGCTCATGGCTTTGCTCTTTTTCTGAACTACCTTATCATTCTAGTTTTATTGACTCTCAAGCATATTGTGATGGCTACTTTATGTCATGCTGCCTGGACAGTGGGTTGCCTAGATATTTGATCAATTGTCAAGCGGGTGTGTCTGCAGTGTGTTTTGGGGTAAGATTAACATCTGAATTGACAGACGGAGTGAAGCATATTGCTCTTTTTAATGAGTGTGGGCCTCATGCAATATGTTGAAGGCTTGAATAGAACAAAAACACTGAATCCCCTTTGAACTGGGACTTTGGCTTTTTCCAGCCTTTGAACTCAGACTGAAGCAGAAGTTCTTTCTGGGTCATAAGCCTGCTGGCCTCTGCACTGGAGCCATACCATTGGCTCTTCTTGGTGACACGCCCTGCAGATCTAGGGGTTTTCCAGCCGTAACTACTAGTCAGCTCCTGATAATAATTTAAATATATATAAATATACACACATCATGTTGGTTCTGTCTCTTTGGAGAACTCTGACTAATATAGGTATTAACTTTACTTAAATTTCTTTCTATGATATTTTTCTCAATCACTCAATGGTACAGATCAAGATGAGGAAATAATTTGAGTGCTAGATTAATCCTGTCGTGTCACTGTTTGCTGTTGGGCCTGTGACCAGATGTTGAGTCCTTCTTACGAGGCGAAAGGGAGCTAAGTATGAGAGAGGAAGCGAGAGGCAGACAGAGCCCCAGAAGGCAGAGAGGGAGGAGCAGACAAATGGGCCACAGAGGAAGCAATAAACATCCGTAACAATTCAGGAATAGGTAACTAAAATTGTTCTAGGAAAATGTGAGAATTGGCTAAAACATTTCCTTAAAAGAAAATGCAATTTGTTTAAGAGCTTCGTAGTGGTTTCTACATAACCCCTAGAAGGTGTTTGGGAAAGTGGGCAACCTATTTTGATGTCTGCGGAGTCTTACTGACCCTGACCGTCAGCAGATGAATGACGAAGGGGCCTGTCCAAAATGCTAGTAGAACCACCTTTTAAGAAATACTAGCACAAGGCTTTCAACTAATCACGCTGTAATCTCAGTAAACATAGAGTCGACTGTTTTCCCATATTCTCTCTGATTTCCTTTGGCAAGTGGATACATTAAGCAGAATTTAAACAATGACCATATTATAAATGTTCCTATAATGGTGTGGTTTGTCTGTATAGAGGGTCTCTGACTTATAATGGTTCGATTTACAGTGATTCAACTTAACGATTTTTCCACTTTACAGTGGTGAGAATGTGGTATGTATTCAGTAGAAACCATACTTTAAATTTCAAATTTGGATCTTCTCCCAGGCTAGTGATCTGTGGTACAATGCTCTCCCATGATGCTGGTTCAGGGAGCAAGAAGTCCTGTCCCCTTCAGGGGTCCTTCTGGCTGGACTGAGGAGCCAATAGACATGAGACAGATTAACAGCAAAAGACCAGATTTAACAGAATATGTATGGAGAATCCTCACAGACATGGAAATTCCAAAGACAGTCAGGCAAAACGAGGTATCCATGTCATTCTGAACTAAGGAAGAGCAGGTAGCGTCCTGGGATTTCAGGGGAAAGGAATGCACTTCACAGGGCAAAAAGGAGAGCAGATGTTTGGTAATTAGATGTTTGCCCTGCACACAGGTGGGTCATTCAGATAAAATTTGTCTCTGTTAATAAACCTTATTCTGGGAAAGATTCCCAATTTAGATTCTTCTGTGTAATTAAGGAAGAAGCAAAAGTTTCTCTTGAGCCCACAGGGTCTCAGTTGCCCTTGGCTCAAAATAATCCACATGCTAAAGCGGTACATTCTGGAGAGACTGTCCCAAACCCCTCACCGGGCAGTGGCAGGAGACTGCAGCTCCCGGTCACCCACGCCATCACGAGGGTGAAAAGCCATTACATTTACAACCATTCTGTACCCACGCAACCATTCTGTTCTTTACTGTACAGAATGTTAGTACAATATTCAATAAGTTTCATGAGATATTCAACACTTTATTTTGGAATCGGCTTCATGTTAGATGCTTTTTCCAATTGCAGGCTAATGTAAGAGTTCTAGGCATATGTAAGGTAGGCCAGGCTAAGCTAGGGTGTTCGGTAGTTTAGGTGTATTAAATACATTTCTGACCTATGATCTTTTCAACTTACAGTGGGTTTATTGGAAAATAACCCCATTGCAAGTCAAAAAAGATCTGTAGATGTTTTTTGATAAAAGATAAACTGAGGCATATTAAAAATGTTAAAAGTTTGAGCAAAATTCTTTTGGAATCAGGCAAACTGGAAGTGTTTAGGGGCGCTCCACTGACAGGAGCTGGGAAGGAGACTTGCATAGAGAAAAGGTGGAAGCCAGGCAAGGAAAGTATTGATTGTCTATAGCCTACAGCCCAATTGGCTGTTCGTTATTGGTTGTCCATAGGTTTTAATTTCGTATCCTTGAGACATTTACAGACGTAGATTTTAGTTGCCCAAAGGCAGGCCACCTCAGTCTAATGGCACCCTTGTTTAATTAAGTTAACAGTCTGAATGTGTTCATAAAATTTCTCTCAGTTCCACTGACTATGAAGTCAGAAATTGGATTTTTCTAAGGGGACCTTTTTATGGTTTCAGACTAGTTGCTCTATCGTAATTGCATGTTCTTAAGTATTTATAAATTAAATAGTTTAGTAAGTTGTGGTGTGTCAAAAGTGGAGGGCTGCCATTTTGCCAGACACAAGACACATCTGTCACCACCATCACTGCCATAGAGCACAGCTTGAACAGCTTCTGAAAATAAAGTTGGAGATGAAATTATAGCTGATGCTGTAGGATGTATCATCCACTAACTGGCTGTGTCCTACTTTAATGAGTTGTCTTTCCTCTGTGTCAATAACAGTTTTGCATTTCTGAAAGAAGAAATAAGGTGAGACCACCCTATCTTCTGGGAAATATATACATGTACCAGAGGAAATAAAACATAGAGTTAAGCCTATCCCTCAAACATAGATAAGAAGCAAAACAATAGATCTTGTGGATGGGCAAAAATTATAGGCTAAGACTAAATATAAAGCTCTGTGATAAGAATAGTCATTAAAATGTATCTGGTAAAGGTGTTTATATAGGGTTGTCTGGTATTACTCTATTCCTTTTCCTGTGATTTTGAAATGGCCTGTGCTATGGAGATACCGTAATATCATCTGGAGAATATAATCTGAAAAATATTCTTGCCTCCACAATTTATGGTGTAAATCAGTTACACCAAAAACTCTGCTCCCCTTCCAATGCAAGCATGAGTTCTAGACATACAAATGTCATGAGTCATCGGCAAGTGACTGTTGTGAAATTTATCATAAATAGTGGTCTGTGGTGGGACTAGGGCTATAGAAAGGGAGATTATTTGGAGAAACTCATGGAAACAAGATTAAGAATTTTATTTAAGTTGGAATAACTATAGCATTCAGTGATCAGAAGAGAAATTAAAAAAAAAAAGTTAAGCATGAGAGCAGCCACCAGGAGTAATTTCTGTTTCAGAGAAAATGAAAGCCTATTACGGAAGTACAAGGTTTTACATGGTTATAGCATTGATACCTTTGGCCCTCCTGATCCAAAAGGCCAAGGTATCTGTACCCTAATAAAAAAAAAAAAAAAAAGCGAGTGTTTCTCAGTGTTTTCCCAGCTGTTCTCTCTGCTGTGTTGTAGCCTCTTCACAAGTATATAGTCAAACTTAGACCCACATGTATTTTAAAAATTAATCTAGCATATATAATGTTACAATGCTGTCAAAAAGAATATTGAGATAGGTAGCACAATATAACATAGAGACAGAAACAAAGTATTGCAGAAATAAGAGTTAAAGAAGCAACATCGAGTACATAGCAATTGGAAGTCAAATGTTTTTTGAAAGAGTGAAAGTTCTGCCTTCCAAGTTTAGTGGTAAGTGCCCAGGACAGAAAACAATTCTACCCAAACCTCATAATAGTGTTGAAAGGCTAGCAAATGGATAGTGCCGTGACTGTGGACACTTTTATAAACTCTGTGGGACACTGCTACTCAGCACTCAGGATTCCCCTGTCATTATTGCTGGCTTGTTTACAGTGATTTAAGTCTTCTCATCCATTCTAGTAGGCTGCCAAAAAGCTGGGATCTCATAGAGTGTCCCACTGTAGCCACATAAATATTGTGAACCCTGCCGTAGGGCCTGGATGCCACCAGCAAGCTCCCAGTGTAAATGTGAAGCCAGGAGCCAAAAGCAAAGGAGTGGGCACAGGGCATGGGATCTCTTATTGCCGGAAGAAGACCAATCATGTGTTAGCATTCGCTATTATGAAGCTTCCAGACTGAATTATAAAAGCTTTCATTAGTACCTTAAAGGGTATGTTTTGTCTTTTCAAACTCTTTTATGTTCAACAAATGAGACTGTGGCCCAACAACTTACTTATTTAAAATGGGTCTTTTGCTATCTCGACCCAGTTGTAACTAAATGAGTAGATTGAGTTGTGTATGTGATATGCTTACAGGCTACAATAGGGAAGAATAAAGGGAGAACGATTTAGTGGCTGTTATCTTTGAAGGAAATGAAAATTTTAAGGAGTAGGAGCCTCCACCGCATGCATCCCAAGTAAACTCTAGAAATCACAGCTACTCCCTTGTTTTATGTTTATGACAAGGTTTTTAGATGTTGTTTCTCTCAAAACAAGACAATCAAAGGTTGGTAAGCCTTCCTGATTGATGTAGCCAGTGGCCTCATGGCCATAGCTTATAAATAACCAAAACCAAACCAAACCACAACAAAAGCACTAGCTCCCTTCCACACTCTTAGAGCCATTCACCAATGAGTTAAAGATTCCATATGTAGCACCATAACAGGCTCTGTGGTACGATACTGATATTATAGTTTAATTTTCAAACAACGTTGCTAGGTAACCTCTTCCAAGTTACATATGTATTCGCCAACACTCCCGTTCTTCACTATACTCTAATTTTTGGGGCAGTGTTTACCTACCTTTTTCATAATCAGCACCATGGCTAATTCCCTCACCTTTTCCCCCCGAACCTGCTGAAATGTCATCTCAAAGGAGAACTCTGCTTAAATTGCTAACCCCAAACTACCCTTTGCCTGGCATTTCAATTCACTTTTATGTTGCTCAACTTTTATTTCCCCCATAGCACTTACCACTTTCTGAAATACTACATAGCATTATCTGCCACCACCCTACCCTAGAATATAAGTATTATGAGGACAGGGATCTCTGTTCTGTTTTTATTGCATTAAAAATCTGTCTAGAGTTGAAGAAAGCATATTATCTAAATTAACATAGTAAAATTGAACACCCAAGCTGCAATTATATTATACAAGCAAAGCAATGAAAAACTTATAAGAAAAGTTCTTAAGGAGTCAATCAGGAAAACATCTGTGTCAAAAATTGCCTTGTGGATGTAAATTAAAATATAATTTTTGCTGTGGACTGTTAATTTTTCTGAAAACTACTTTGGTTCATTAGTGGGGCACAGGGACTACTCATTAGTGGAGTAGAGAGAAATATACCATCAATACCTTAACCTAATGCCCATAATCTTTTTTGAGAAGATTCCTGTTTTAATTTTTGAAATTTATCAAGATAAAAAGGGGGACAAAAAAAGGGATCTTCCCTAAATTCAACACATTTCTTCAATTTATCATTAAATGCCATTGAAAATATTATATATGTATAACATCATAATTAATAGAACCTGCCATATTTCCCTCAAGTAATTAGTTTAAGGAGGCCCCTAGGGAATGTATGAAACATGGAACAAGCTCTGGCACTACAGTTATATTAAAAAGTTTAATCACCAGGGGAGAAAATGTGACAACACATATATCAGGCATAATTAAGGGAATGGTAAATAGCTCTTGGCAAACCTCAGTCCATAATGCCATGCACTGCACTGACTAGTGACACTGTATTCGAAAGCTGGGCTGTATGACTTTTGCATGCAGAGCATGAACGTTGTTCTCTGTTCATACGCCCATGTTTTAAAAAATTATATACAGCATCTTATGGATAGACCTCAAAATACTTTAAACTCTATTCAGTCAAACCCATTTCTCTCTACTTCCAGGAAGAGCAGAGCCTGAGTTTCTTTATTCCATGTTCCTAAAATCACAAGTGGTAAATATGAACTACCCACTCTGTCTCCCTGAGATGTATCCATACCTGAAATATTATGCACTGAAATCTTAACCTTTTTTGAACTCCCCATTCTTTCAATATTTTGAATTTATCTCATTATTCTTGGTTTGACAAGAGTAACTTTCCTTCCCAAATGGGTTCTACAGGGGCCTCTGTCCCTACCTGTAACTTTACCCGCTGCCTTCTAAATTTTACAATATTCTTTTGTGGGATAAAGCATTGTGGTTTGGGTTCTGCGGCAAGTAAACTTTATAACAGTCTTGAAAGCTACTTCTGACTACCTATTATAAGAGCCTAAAATGTAATATTAATTTCTTAAGATATTGTCATTTTATTACTAGTTGTAGTAATTGCCATTAATTACAGGAACAGACAAACTCCAAGGTCTTATGGAATAATACAATATGTAACACATATCACATATTCAGTGTAGGCTGGCAAGTTTTGGAGAGAGGTATGTGCTCTACTTAATAACTCAGAAACTTAAGCTAATGGATGAAACACCATCATTCCAGCAGCACCTGGAAACATGACTTCCGAAGTCACCATCTCAAGGAGAACTGAGAGATGGAGGTTTGGAGACCTGGGCTCTTCACTGCTCCTGCTAGAAGTGACTAACATCACTTCCTCTAACAAACCATTGGCCAAAACAGTCACATGACCCCAACTCAACGACGAGAAATGTAGTGGAATGAATGAATGGAATATTTTTGGTTAAGAGCTGTCTTTGCCCCACATGCTTTGCACATCAGCTATGGGCTCTAACTTAAAATACAAAAAAATTGAAACCACATAATTTTAATAAAAATGGATTTTAATGTGTCCAGACATTCTGAAGGCATAAGAAAAGATAAAGTATAATACATCAATAAGAAAGTAATTTTCAAAAATAGCCCTAAGGTCACAAATTAATCTCCTTTGACACATTAACTTCTCTGACACTACTCATATATCCTCTATACTTGAGCAAGAGCAAATTCAACTTTTACTTTCCCTCCTGGACATTGGATGAATCCATGAACAAACTATGTAGGGCTCTTTCATCTGTTGTCAATTTGTTTCAATTTGTTTCTTTGACGATTGCCCCTAAGAGGTATGTTCTTTCCGTTTTCCTCCCTTGTACATCATTAGAAAGCATTCACACATTTCTTTAGATAAATGAATGTAGTTAGAATGATTAATGTTTTGTATATTAAATATTGCAACGGTAAGGACTTTTTGCTTTTCTAGGTAGGAAATAAAAGGATACATAAAGTTATTTTATTTAGTTTTTTTCTAAAAATAAACTTTATATTTAAGAATACTTATAGATGTAAAGACAAGTTCTAAAGATAGTACAGAGTTCCTCTATGCCCCTCCCCCAGTTGTATTCTCTATTAACATCCTATATTGTTATAGTATATTTGTCCCAATTAATTAACAAGTATGAATATATTACCATTAACTAAGGTACATACTTTATTGAGATTTTCAGATTTCCTTCATTTTTACCTAATTTTCATTTTCTGTCCCAGAATCCCTTGCAGGACACTACATTGCATTTATTTGTTGTATCTCCTTAGATTCCTCTTGGGCTATGACAATTTCTCAAACTTTCCTTGTTTTTGATTACTTCTCTGTGCTAAAGAGTGCTGGTGTTTTATAGAATGTCCCTCAAGAAGGACTTATCAAACGTTTCTTTCATTATTAGACTGAGATTATGGGTTTGGGAGAGGAGGCCCACAAAAGTGGAGTGCCCATCTTCTGACACAGCAAGTCAATAGCATAGACTGTCAACAGGACTCACCACTGTTGTTATCCTTGACCGCCTTGCTGGGCCAGTATTTTTTAGGTTTCTTCACTGTAAAGGTGTTTCCCCACCCCACTTCATACTTTCCTTCTTTGAAAGGAAATCACTATGTACAACCTCTGCTGAAGGTGTGGGAATTTGTGCTTCAACTCTTATTTCAAACAATCCTGGTCAAAGCCTCATACCCCAGTCAGTCATAGTGTAGTGGCTCTCTTCAGAGCTATGGCCAGGTTTCTATGGTCCGCTTCCCTGGGGTCAAAATATTTACATAAAGTAATATATGTAATATATAATATATAATACAGAATTCTGCACAGGACAATTGTCTATTCTACCTCCATTTACTTATGTTTATGCAATCGTTTATTTATATCACCATGGATTCAGATGTTTATTTTATATTTTGGGTTATAATCCAATACTATATTATTTTGTTACCCAAATGTTCTAGCTTTGGCCATTAAGAGCTATTTCAGTTGGTTTCTTTGTCCCTTTGATATACCCATCATTATGAGGTTTTTTAAATACTACTTTACTTTCTGGCACTATAGTTTGTATAATGTCTTCTATATTTCCCACCCCTACCCTAGTACCAGCCATTTCTCAAGGAGCTCTGGTTCTTTTTATTGGACCAGATTGGAATGATATTAGAAATCAAGATATGAGAACAGACCCTTGCTACTGGGTTAACATTCCTTGTAGACCCTCTAAAAGATATGGTAGGAAGAAAGATAGGAGTTTTTCATTCCATTTTGACTGAAGTCCCCTCAGGTTTACTGGGATTCCCAACAATCCTCGTCTAGAATAAAAGACTTTTTCTTCTTACCTGAGTTACTCTGACAGTTGTGGAAAGCTGGAAGAGGATAAAGAACTGCCATTCTGAAACGTGAATGTTGGAGTCTTGTCCTAGAGGACAATATCCTTCATTTATCAGAAGTGTAAGGTGGGACTATGTATAAAGCCAGTATTCAGTGTGACAAAAGTGTTGGGGCACCTGGGTGGCTCAGTTGGTTAGGTATCTGACTCTTGATTTCAGCTTAGGTCATGATCCCGGGTCATGAGATCAAACCCTGAATCAGGCTCAACATTAAGCATGGAGCCTGCTTAGGATTCTCTCTCTCTCTCTCTCTCTCTCTCTCTCTCTCTCAAAAAAATGAAAAAATAAAAAGCAAAGTAAGAAATGTTTGATAGCCCTGTGTATCTGTACCGTATAATATATACATATGTATTTCCTAAAAGTGATAGTTAGAAGTTTATTTTTTACTAAGAGTAGGGAGGTTTCAATTTACTCCAAATTTTTCACTTTAACAATTAACAACTGAACAATTGGGTTAGTACTGCCATTATTTCCCCCATATTTCTTTGGAGTTGTTTTTGCTCTTCATGTTTTTTTGTTATTGCTGGTGACCCTTCTGATATCCACTTGCATAAGGTGGGTGAGACTCCTAAGCTATGGAGTGGAACAGTTGAATATGGTTTTACTGTACTGTGTTGAGCCTCTCCAGTAATTGGACTTCACTGAGAGTGAGAGCAATACGTATTTATGTCAGGAGGCAAACCCAAGAACCAAAAGAGAGATCAGGAAGAGTGAACACTGTTGTGCCAGTCAGCAGGGCTGAAACATCTGGGCGACTACCAGCCTTAGCATCTTCATTTTTCTGCTGTTACTAAGATTGACCACCAGGGACTTATTCAGCCTTAACTGATTCTGCAGCTGCATCACCCAAAGTCATTCCATAAAATTTCCTCACCATTAGCCAAGAGAAGAAGTAAAGAATGAACATTATAGGCATAGGAGTGGGATGGGCAGAGACTAGACGTGGGAGAGAATACGATTTATTTGAAACACTTCAAGTACCTATAATAACATTAACATAAATGCATGGCATGTGACAGAATTTTCAAGAAATCAACTAGGAAGGTGAGCTTGAAGTCAGTCAGATTAATCAATTAGTACTTAGTCTTACGGGACAATGGAGAATATTAAAGGGGTTTAGAAAGGAAGATGATAGGAAAGTAATCAAGATTTAGAAAGAACATTCTGGCCACAGGATGGAGAATGTGTTGTAATGGAACATCAGACGCAAAGGGACCAATCAGAGGAACGGAGATGAGGAGCCAAATGGAGAGTGACAGAGGGGACGGTGGCAGATGTTCAGGGAAGCATTGAGGTGACAGGACACCGGGCCATGCTGGCTGCATTTGTATAGACATTGAAGGGACAGAAAGTTTCCAGCTTAAGTTTCTGTGTAAGTGGTGAGGCTTTTGCCTGGTAAGGGAACAAAGGGGAAAGAGGAGATCTGAGAGGGAGACAGAGCCCAAAGGAAGGGCAGGTTCAGATTGTGCTACAGTGCTTGTCCTATGAGCAGATTTAGATGCCAGTAGGAAATCCGACACCTAGATTTAGTTTTTAGGGAAAATGCCCAGACCGTAGATACTGGTGTAGTGGAGACAGTGGGAATAGGAAAGGCAACCTTAAAAAAGTAATAGTAGTTAGAGAAAACATACAATATTTCAAAGCATAGTGATTAAATACTTGAGCTCTGAAGCTCTACTACCTAGTGTCCTGGTTTTGTTGCCATTTACGTTTGTTATTTTTGAGAAAGTTATTTTATTTCTTTGGGCTTTAGTGTCCTCTGTAAAATGAGGATAGTAGTTAAGAGGATTATATAAATGAATATGTGTGATTTGGCTTAAATAGTGCCTGGAATTTGTAGAGAACCAATAAGTGTGTGTGTGTGTGTGTGTGTGTGTGTGTGTGACACACACATGCATATGTGCATAGTCCTTAACTTGAGACTTCTTAACATTCTGGTTTTCTTTATAGTCAGTCAACGTGTAAGTGAACAAATTTTAGAGAATGGCATATTAGTTAAAACTGTCTGAGAAGCATAAAACATGGCACTTGCCAAGAAATTCACTATTTACAAGGGTGCGGAAAAGTAAAACAACAGTGGATAATGATACATTTTCCCTATTCTCCTCTCTGTCCCTCAGCTTCAGCCATTTTGGACTTCCTTATCTCCTCCAATGCCATGATGTCCTTTTCCTTAGGGAAGGGCCTTGGGATCTTGTGTACCTGTTCCCTAAGATTTTGACAACTCTTGACACTGGCCAACTTTCACCATCCATATCTGAGCTAAAGCATCCCTCTCTGACTCTAGACTAAATTAGGTCCCCTGTTATGTTTCCCGCAGCCCCTTATTCTTCTTCAAATCACTTTACTCAAGTTATCCAAAATTTTAGAGAAGGAAAAGAAACTCAGGTCCAAGATATTTTTCTAAAAGAGATCATGCAAATGTTTCAGTTTTCTAAAGTTTGGCAAACTTGCAGATAGAAAGATGCTTATAAACCCTTTTCTAAAGAGTATGGCAAACAGGTCAATGGAAAGTTCTCAGAAAGCTACTTTATAACGACTCTCCTCCAGCATTTGGGGCTGAGGTGTTATATTATAGATATATGTAGTAAGGGCCTTTCTCATTTTAATTAAATCAAAAACTTTTGGAAAACTTCAGTAAGTATATTGTTATGATGGATCATGACTAAGCTTGCTTTATTCTTAGGTTTAAATTATTTTTATTATGGCCAAAAGGATTTAACTTGAGTTGATAATGGGAAAGCCATGTCGGCCCCTGATAATTTTTAATTTTTTTCCTCTATCATTGAGCAGGTTATTATTATAAACTGTCATGTGTTTTGGGGGCAGGAAGGGCAAATATTTTTGCATCTCTGCTGTTTCTCAGGTGCTGTGCTATGTACTATGTATATGCAATTCTATCCACTGCTTGAAACAATTATCTCAATGTTACAGGTGAAATGTACATCTTTATTTAAGTAGTATAGCATTTATACTGGAAAAGATTAATTCTTTCCAGTCAAAAATGATTTGGTGAGAGGCACCTGGGTAGCTCAGTCAGTTAAGCGTCTGACTTCAGCTCAGGTCATGATCTCACAGTTCGTGGGATTGAGCCCTGCATCAGGCTTGCTGACAGCTCAGAGCCTGGAGACTGTTTCAGATTCTGTGTCTCCCTCTCTTTCTCTCTGCCCCTTCCCAGCTTGTGCGCGCTCGCTCTCTCTCTCTCTCTCTCTCTGAAATAAACAAAGAAACAAACAAACATTTCTAAACATGATTTGGAGAGCCATGAATCAACAACAACAAAAACTAGCAATATAATACCAGAGTTATATGGGCTCAAAGTTCTTACTCTTCTCAAAAGAAGACTAGGGGCACCAGGGTGACTCAGTCAGCTGAGCGTCTGGCTCTTGATCTTGGCTCAGGTCTTGATCTCAGGGTCATAAGTTCAAACCCTGCATTGGCCTCCACGCTGGGCATGAGACTTACTTAAAACAAAAACAAAAACAAAAAACAAAAAAAAAACTTTGTGTTAATATATTTTAGTGCTACTTTTCTTTCTTTCTTTCTTTTTTTTTTTGAGGAAACTGCATTCCTTCTATGCACTAATATAATATTGTACTGCATTTTATAAGGAATATCACATAGAAATAATAAGGGAACAAACATGTTATACTTTTATAGTACCTCATACTTTTATAAACTTTTGCTCATTTGATAGCTCCTCATTCAAAGATAAGCAGAACATTATTTTATTATCTCCATGTAATTCTTTATTCTAACTAGGAAATAGAGGCATTTGGAAGTCCATGTGTTATTTCTGTCTCCTCCCCTAGTTGATGTTTGTGACTCTGGAAAAGAAATAAAGCATATATTAGAAGTGAAGAGATTAATACACTAAACCCTTCAAAGAATAGACTTTAGTTTCCTGGACTTGCTGCGTGATAACGTAATGCCCATTTGCAGTGGAAGGATGAGTATCTTATGAAGACTAAGAAAACGATATTTCAAACAAATACACCCAGTGCAAATTAAAATTACTGTAATCTGATACTTGTAGTGGAAGGAAAAAATAGAAAGATGAAATAGAAAAACAGTGTTTGAGGTTTTAGAAACCAGGCCACTTTTAATATTTCAGGACAAGAATATTCTGGGCATGAGTACAGCAATCTAGCCAAATTATGACTGCTTCCCTGTCTTTGTCTCTTTTACCCCAGTTCCCATAGCTTCCCATTCTTGGTCAGTACTTTTGTATTTGGCTACCTCCCACAGTCAGCCAAACTCTGCCATCCAGGTGTAACATGATGAACATCTGCCAGCCAGGTGTGACGCTTCTCATAGCAAGGAGCCGTGGTAGAAGAGGCCCCCAGTGACGTTCAGGAGAAAGCAAAGTGGAGTCCAGTGGCTGTTACTAGCATGCATAAAGCAGAGATTGTAATCTTATAAAATATAAATGTAAAATTCTGCCACATTTTGGTGAAAAACAATGGAAAAGATTTTACTGGATAAGATGCATAAGTAGAATACAGCAGTGGCAGGTACTAAGAAGGGTATAGAAATTATATTCCTATATGGAACATTTACTTTTTATTTTTTTAATGTTTATTTGGTTTTTAGAGAGAGAGAGAGAGAGAGGGACAGCACAAGCAAGCAAGGAGCAGAGAGAGAGAAGGAGACACAGAATCTGAAGCAGGCCCCAGGCTCCAAGCTGTCAGTACAGGGTCCGACACAGGGCTAGAACCCACAAGTGTGAGATGACCTGAGCTGAAGTCAGATGCTTAACTGACAGAGCCACTCAGACACCCCCCAAAATGGAACATTTAAATTGCATTATCTTCTCTACTACATTTGTAATTCTGATATCTCTTACTCTGCTGGGGGCTTTTCTTTTCCATGCTTATCACTTATGAACATATTAGACAATTTTTTAATTTATAATTAATTGATTGTTTCGCACCATTATCCTCCAAGGCCTAAGTATAGAAATTTGCTGTATTTTATTCACTGTTATATCCCAAGTATTTAAAGGAGTGCCTGGCACAAAGGAGATTCTCAGTGTATATTTGTTGAATGAATGAATGAATGAGGATAAAAAGATGTGAGTGGCAGACTTTGGAAACTTATTTGGGCCAGTGTAAGAGAAGATAGAGATATGATAACATCAGCACACAGACTCCATACTGACCCACCAGGTCAGTTTGGAATATGCTTTCCTACTGAGTATATAAATCTGCAAACCACTATATATTAGTGAAAAGGGACTTCATTTGTCTAGATATCATGGGAGCCTGTTCCTTTGAAAATAACACAAGATACATTCTTTCCTTACCCTGCAGAAAAACTTATCTTTCACAAAGCTGAACTAACAATAATAATAAGCAAACTCAATTTTGTATAACAAATAGTAATAATAAGCAAATAATAAATATAACCCATTAATAAACACAGATGAATCAAATTTTAACTTCCGGTCACAATAAGAAAGCATGGAGAGGAAAAGAAGAAATTTTATAAAGATGTAAATGAGTGTACAATAAGAACTTTACAATAAGTTCTCTGAGGAGTTCATATTTTAAAAAAGCATGGGATCACCGGCGTGGCTCAGTCAGTTAAGTGTCCAACTCTTCATCTCAGCTCAGGTCTTGACGTCAGGGTCATGAGTTCATGCCCCACAATGGGCTCCACATTGGGCATGGAGCCTACTTAAAATAAATTTAAATAAATAAATAAATAAAGCATATTAAAGAAAAGGCGACCAGACCAATAAGTCCAAAGATAAAAAATATGAAACGTACAAATCGAAAAGCTGGTTCCAGGAGAGTATGAACGAGGTTTGTGGTTTAAGATGCTGTGTAAATATGGATTATGTATTCTATTCCTCGACAGATTTGGGAGTGACACATTCTATCTCATAGGAGATGACTGAATACGTGAACCCTTGGGTGTCCATGAGAGTCTGGAAATAGAAAACTTAACTGAAGGGTACATGTAATTGAATTCATTACAGATGTCTGTCAGGTTCAAGAGCCCAGATGCTGCAAGTCTGATTCATGAAAGCTCCAGGTGGCGTTATTTTACATAACCTTTCCATATATATTTTACATTTTGTGTTTGCAAATTTGTTCCTTATGATTCATTCATTCAACCCATAAACCATGAAAATGTAAATTATAAAATTAAATCCATGCATACACAAGGGAATACACATAACATCTATTCATCTGAATCATTCCACTGAACTTTGGTCTCACAAATCGTTTTCTTTTACCCCTCCCAAATAACATATTGCTGTAAGCATTTCAAGTTTTCTCCCATTGGTTTATCATTCTCTTCCATTACATCAAAACATTCAGTAATATAAAGTATTTTGGGAGTATTTATTTCTCCCTTTTTCCCTTTCATTGAAAATCTGCTGGGACTGATGTAAATTCATAGTCAATTATTCTTCCAGGCAACTGTTCTTTCCTTCTTAGGATTTTCCATTCATTTTTAAACATTAATACATGCTTACTATCTGCTAGACATAAGAAATAGTCATTACTGTTGTAACTCTATTAATTTGACACTCCATTTTGGTATATTAAATAAACAATGCATATGTATTGCTTGTTTTAAACACTCATTTTCTTAAGCACTTCTGTTACTAATATTTTTCAAGGAAAAGAGTAGAGTATGACCATAGCCCTACACAAGAGGAAGATGACAAAAATTTTTGAATTGTGATTTGGGGGACAACCACTAGATTGACATCTAATGGATACTATTGATAAACCACCCACATACTCATTCCCTGGCCTGTGCAGCAGCCACAGGAGGACTGCCCTACGAATGGGAACTTCTTTTCACCAGAGGTTTTTCAGTCACTCAACAGGTTGCAGAGTTCACAGCTGGAACTCAGATGTGCAAATAAAACATCTGATTTAGATTTTATCTTCTTCACAGTGTCCTCATCTCTGAGGGTGAGGACAGGAATCATGGATTATGATCTAATAAATTTAGTACAGTTAAATAATCAGAGCGATCGTTTTAGGAAACTCGGTCTTTGTTGGATGATTGTTTTTCATCATTTTTCCCCCAGCCCCTTTACTTCTGTCTAAAATGGTCTCAGTAATGAGACTGTGTCAGACTCATCTATCAAGAATCCTCACCGCCACCAATGCAGCTCTGTTCCAAGGCACAGTGATCATGGTGCTAGAAATATGATTGGGGTTATCCCAGGGGTCTTGATGTTCTTGGGCTCCTTCTTACCAGGATGCTACATCCAACACCCCAAAGGGTTGTGGCTCCGAGAGGAGCGGGGGTGGGGCATCTCATCCATGTACTCTGTAGCTATTGTCCTTCCTCCCACAATCTACCAAGTCTAGAAGAGAATGCTTTCCTATATCTATTTAGGTCTAAATGGTATTTTATTTATGTAACACTCCGTGATAAAATGACCAGTCCTGCTTCAGATATAATAATAGGAGCCAATGAATTTTAGACAATTTTTTTCCATTTCAATAAAATATGTCTCTGAAAATGAAGGTTGAAAACAGTAATCTTGTTCTGCCCTCTCCTTTACTTTCTCTGTGAGAATAAGCCTCAGTGCAGGTTAGGCTTCCAAGTAGAGGGTATCAACGAGCATGATTTAAATAGGCAATGGAAATACACGCTTTTAGTATATTCAAAATAAAATAACATTTACAGAGCACATTCTACATATTAGATTTGAAACTGTATTAAACCTTGTAAGATGAATATTCTCATATAATTATAATAAAAATTATGGCATAAAATTTACTATTCACATTTTCAAGAAAGGGATACTACGTTAGAAACTTTCCAAAATAATGTAACTGGTAAGGTGAAAGCTTGAACTCAGACCCAGACACATCTGACTTTAGAGTTTATACTATTAACCGCAATAACACTTGTTCGTTGCCATGTCTCTCAAGATCAAGTTATTTCCATTAAATTTATATAAAATGTAATCTATATCTGGTTAATGTAAGGATGAGGAAGTGAACTTTGTGGTCAGATTTCTTTTATTTGAATATAAGTTCCCCAAGTATTATCTGTGTGACCTTGAAATTAACCCTTATCATTGTGTTATTGACGTGTAAGAAACAATCCCAAAATATAGTAGCTTAAAGCAATAATCATTTGTTATTTTTCGATTTCTTGGGTTTGCTGGGCGATGCTGATAAACAGTGTTGTGCTCCATACAGTCCCGGAACCTGAGGCAAAAGGAAAAATCAGTAATATTGATCCTGTCTTTATTTAAAATGTTGATATTTTGTTCATCATGAATTTTTGCATTATTTTTCATATTTTGAATTAGTGCATTAAAATATTATTTATTTTTCCTCCTGAGCTCTTTGGTTCTCCCTTAAATTTTGCACATACTGCAGATGCCTCAGTTAATTCATTCTGGTCCTGGTTCTGTCACTGAGTCTTGGGTTAACTCATGTGTCTATGGCCAGCTGACAGGTGGTCTGGGAAGCAGTTTGTTTAGCATACTCTTGACTAGGTTGGCTCCATCTTGCTCTGTGTGATCTCACATGCATATGTCTCTAGTATCTTCCCAGCAGGTTAGACCCACCATATTCTCAGTCTAATGTGGGTATGTTCTTTAGATAAACACAGAGAACTGAGTCAGAAAACAAAGGCACGCAAGCTCTTTTTCAACTCTCTGCTTCCATCAAGTTTGCTACTGGCCTGTGGCCAAACCAAGTCACAAGGGCCGAGTCAGTGTGGGACAGAACTATGAAGCTGCGAGTTACAAGGCAAAGGACCTGAATTCAGGAAGGCCATTAATTAGAACCTAATGTAATCAATCTAACACACTCTTAAATCTTGATTTCCTCAAATGTAAAGTAGCAATACTGTGGAGCCTAAATTAGAGCGTTAATTAGAATACTGCGGATACTAAGTTAGAAACTTTCCAAAATAACATATCTGGTAGACTGAAAACTTGAATTCAAACCCAGACCCACTATGTAACATTGTCAAGGGCACTGAATGAAGCATTTCTAGTAAAGCTCTCAACGTAGTTCCTGGCCTGTGGTAAGCTTTCCATAATAGCTATTATTTTATTATGTATTTGAATATATGTTACATTCTGAACTGCCATTTTGAAGCATATCCTTTGGTATGGGAGGAAGGATCCATGCTCCGTTTTCTTATCTAGATAATAGAAGCAGTAAATACACAAGATCAGTGTGTAGATTTTTAAATACAGCATATATGAAAATGACTCTCAAAGTGCCTCTCATATGCAAACACTTGATGGTATTTGAAATTGAGCCTGAATTTCTTTATCAAGAAGTACATGTGGTCTATCAAAGTGAAATTCTGGAGAAAAATAAAGAGCAAAAAAGGGCCACATGAGAGAAGCCTTGACTTTGCTAGGATCAATTTGCCTCTCTAGCATCTTATTAATTTAACCATAGGAAGCAACACTATAAACTAAATTTAGTTTAAGGAGGTAAGAGGGTGTGTGTGTGTGTGTGTGTGTGTGTGTACCTGCACAGGTGAGACCCCAAGAAATCATATTCCCAGCATGACTGGGATTGTCAGGCTCCTTGCCTCTTGAGCTGACTGATAAAGGAAAGTGGTAAAAGATGTGACTGGAGCCACTGGTGGAGATTTTCCATCATTATGCTATTCCTAGTTTCTTTTAGTGAGAACTACAAAATGTATAAGCCACGCAAGTAAGGTGATGACTAGACAGGTGTCTGGGTGGCTCAGTCAGTTGAGCATCCAACTTCAGCTTGAGTCATGATCTCACAGTTCATGAGTTCAAGCCATGTGTCAGGCCCTACACTATATCAGTGCAGAGACTGATTGGAATTCTCTCTCCCTCCCTTTGATATTGAACACTAAATATAAATGTCTAAAGCAATTATTGGCATAAGTATGGGTGAAGAATAGTATTAGTATTAGATGCTCAGATAATGTAGAAATAACAACTTATAAAGAAAAGAAAGAGGAAAATTTATATGATGGCTATAGTGAAGGTTAATTTTAGGTGTCAACTTGGCTAGGCCACGGTGTACAGATATTTGATAAAACATTATTCTGGATATTTCTGTGAAGGTGTTTTTTGGATGAGATTTAATGTTTAATAGACTATAAGAAAATCAGATTACCCTCCATAATGAGGGTGAACTTCATCCAATCAGCTGAAAGTCTGAATAGTACAA
The DNA here is from genome assembly GCF_008692635.1 of Crocuta crocuta. NCBI lineage: Eukaryota > Metazoa > Chordata > Mammalia > Carnivora > Hyaenidae > Crocuta > Crocuta crocuta. The sequence continues at coordinate 2,033,164 of NW_027528804.1, forward strand.
AAACTGACCACCCCTGAAGCACGTGGGTGGCTCAGTCAGTTAAGTGTCCGACTTCAGCTCAGGTCATGATCTCACAGCTCGTGGGTTCAAGCCCCATGTCGGGCTCTGTGCTAACAGCTCAGAGCATGGAGCCTGCTTCGGATTCTGTGTCTCCCTCTCTCTTTGCCCTTACCCTGCTCATTCTGTCTGTCTGTCTATCTGTCTGTCTCTCTCTCTCAAAAATAAACATTTAAAAAATTATTTTAAAAAGGCAAGGACTAGAAAATTTAAGAAAGATGATTGTTATAATGTATACTATAGTCAAATCCTTAAAGAGCAGAATAAGAGGTATTAGATACATATAGAACTCTATGTCAATTCTTGGAATTCTGCAGATTTAAAAAGAAACTGGGACCTAAACCAATAAAATTCTCTAGGTGACGAATTGTCCAATGAGTCCTGTCACCATATAGAACATCACTCCCAGCTGTGTGCTTCAGTAAGGGAAGAGATTATTGTCCTATGTATAAATGTTCTTGTTTTAGAAACCAACTATTTCCAAATATAATTAATTACTACTTCATATTGGGAAAAATTCAATCAAATTTAAAACTTACAGTGACTTCCATCTGAAACTGCAGTATGAAGTAAGAGTAGTACCTTTGCAGTGGAGAAAACTGGCAAACACTACCCCAGCCAGGTGATCGTCAATAGTGATGAGTCGTACTGACAGCTTGTACCAGTGATGTCATGTCATGTCATGGTTATGTGATTAAACTGGCTCCCCACCTCTGCCCCTAACAAACCCATAACCTCTGTAATCATGAGAAAAACATCAGACAAGCCCCTCCTGAGGAACATTCTACAGATCACCTGACCAGTAATTTTTAATACTGAGAAGTCATCAAAAACAAGAACAGTCAGAAACTCAGAACCTACAGGAAACTTAAGAGACGTGACATTTAAATGCCAACATATTATCCTGGGTAGGATCTTGGAACAATAACAACAACAACAAAAAGGACATTGGTAGGTAAAAACTAAGCAAATCTGAATAAAATGTGGACTTCAGTTAATAGTAATATATCTATATTGTTCACTCATCAAGACAAATCAAGACTATACTATTAGATCTTAGTAACAGGAAATTGGGTGTGGAATATATGGGAACTCTACTTTCTTCACAATTTTTCTTTAAATATTTTCTTTAAATATTTTTTAATCTGTTATTTTTTTATTATTGAAGTGTAATTGACATACAGTGTTATATTGGTTTATACAGTGTTATATTGATTCAACAATTCTATATTATACAATGCTCACCATGAAAATGTAGTCACCATATAATGTTATTACAATATTATTGGCAATATTCCCTATCTTGTGCTTTTTACCTCTATGACTTACTTATTTTATAATATAAGTTTGTACCTCTTAATCTTCTTCATCTGTTTCTTCCATCTTCCCACCCACCTGCCCTCTGGAAACCACGTTTGTTCTGTTTTTTTTAAGAGGCTGTTTGATTTTTTTCTTTGTTTGTTTGTTTTGTCTTTTAGATTCCACATATAATGAGATTACTTTAAAAGACTGATTCTAGGAGCACTTGGGTGGCTTAGCCAGTTAGGTGTCTGACTTCAGCTCAGATCACTATCTTACAGGTTCCTGGGTTTGAGCCCTGCATTGGGCTCTGTGCTGACAGCTCAAAGCCTGGAGCTGCTTCAGATTCTGTGTCTCCCTCTCTCTCATCCCCTCCCCCGACTCATGCTCTGTCCTCTCTCTCTCTCTTTCTCAAGAATAAATAAACATTTAAAAAAATAAAAAAATTTAAAAGACTGATTCTAACTTACTATTCATTGAGAATTCAGAATTTTAAACAAAATATAAAAAATGTGTTTTTATAAAAATATGAGTAATTTTTATTAAATAATCATATTATTTTTTCTATTTACCAAAGACTATTTAATTTTATATTTTTTAAGTTTATTTATTTATTTTGAGAGAGAGACAGAGACAGAGAGGGGCCAAAAAAACAGGGAAAGGGAGAGAATCCCAAGCAGGCTCTGAACTGTCAGTGCAGAGCTGACTCACAAACCATGAGATCATGACCTGAGCTGAAACCAAGAGTTGGACGCTTAATCAACTGAGCCACCCAGGCACCTCTAGAGGACCATTTTAATAAACTGTAGCCTAAACACTAATTTATACAGAAAAATTGGAGATAACTAAAAACAGTTGCTTCAGCAATTCACATCTCAAGTTGAAGTATTTTATAACTGCATTGTTATTCTATAGTTCCTTAAACAAAATCTAAAACACTTTTGTTTTTACCATTTGTAATTCAAAAGCTCTTAGCTTAGAGTATCCCTTTGTAAGAACAAGTCCTTAGATGTACTCGTTTATACAGACATTTATGGACTATAAGGAGAAATCAAAGAAAACAAAAATGCTGGTTTTGACATTTTAAATGTATTGTTTTTTCAAGTCCAAGAGGATACCTCTAATTGCTATTCTACTCTGCCAATGTAGAAAATAAGAATAATTATGAAATGTCATAGTAAGCGGTAGAAACAAACCTATAAATATTTGGTGGGATTTGCTTTCAATCGTCTAACTAAAATTAAATAATTATCTATGCAAGTGATTTTTGAAATTTTAATGTTTAGTTTTTATACTCAGAGCCCATTCATATTTATAAAACAAAATAATCATAAATGCATGTTCATAAATAGAAAAATATGAAACTTGTGATCATTTCAGAGCTCAGCTGTACCAAGTGAATGGCCACATGCTGTTTTTGTATATTTCCCTCTAGAACAAAGTGGATACCTGATGGATGCTTTCTCATAACTGTCTAGTTGGGAGGCCATATACTGCTGGCTTTTAGCTATTACAGAAATAAGTAAATGTTCTAGAGTACATTATATCTGAGGATGCAGGCCCTTGTATGTGCACTAGTAATATTCTAATTACTGTGTTTACCTTCACAGTGAAGTTTCTTGAAGATAAGAATTGTCCCATGCATTCAATAGATTCCTGCAAACTGCTCTGATTAGAAAATACAACTTTAACAAAAGGATATTTATATTTAGTAATACTATAGTAGTAACAATGAAAATAGTAATAACAGTAGAAACAACTCTTGGTATATGTAATAATAACTAGTATTAACTACACTATATGTTACTAAGTATATTTTATTAAATATACTAATTGGTATATCACTAATAACTAGCGTATGTTTATGATTTGGTAAAATATCCATTCTGTTACAGATCAGAAAGCAGAAGTTTCTTTGGGTTACTATTGTGTCTGCATCATCCAAAACAGAGGCATATAGTAGGTATTCAGTAAACATTTGTCAGACAAATGCATGCCAGGCTTTGGTATAGCAAATCAGTAAGCCAGGAGCTCAGGGTTGGGGGATGGGGACTGTTAATAAACTCTTTCAGTGAAAACACATTTTCAAATACAGGACTTGATGTCCAGTCTGTTCTCCTCTCATGTTACCATGTACCGTGTCTCATTCATGCCAGGTAAGTTTTACATAAAGTTAAAATCAAATCAATACATTTAATCTTCCTAGCCACTTTATTTTTTTTTTTTTAATGAACTGACAACCAAAGAACAAAAATTCTTAAATTCCTGGTTAATGATCACTACGTAGGCAGGACCTTTTGCCCATATCTGCACCAACAGAGGGCACTCCACCCCTATTTAAACAGGTGAGATGGACAGGTTGGAGATGAGTCAAGGTTAATTCTTATACCAAGACTTAGATGACAGAAATGGAATAAACAAGAAATTTTTGTTACCTGAAGCTTTTCTGTGCATAATAACCCTGGAGGTAATACAATAGTGCTCTTTCAGCCATAAAGTTGATGGTATTTGGATGAGAGCAAAGGTACCATAAATAAGAGGTAAGTTGGGATTGAAATGTCCTCATCTGTTTTTCCCATCTCTTATCATATTTATGGAAAATGCCTTGTGCAGAACACTTAATCTTGAAAGAGTGAACAATGAGAAATCTGCCCATAATTATGGCATCTTTGTTCTTGCTCAGTAAATATCAAGATCCCAATATGGCAGGATGGTATGGTGAGAACAGACTGATGAGAAGAGATTTATAGAACAAATGTAGAACAAATGATCATAGCACATTGAAATTTTGCAGCAGACTTGTTCTCTTGCATTACTTGTTTTCTGGACCCATTTAGCAGAAAAGTAAGTGTTCTGAACTAGAGTGGATGAAGCATGCTGCCAGCTGCCCTTCCCCTCCTACACCTCCCTCTTTCCCTCCTTGATTGCAGATACTGGATATCTGATAGTTCATTTTGATGTGAATTTGTAAGTTGTGACTTTTGAAAAGTAGAGAGTTGACTTGTATTTTGTGAGCAAGATGGTACATATGTTGAGTCTAGTACTTCGTTGCTATCTTGTACCTCTTGCTTTATGTATTTGTTTCCTAGGGCTGCGGGAGCAAATTCCCACAAACAACAGGAATTTCTTCTCTCGCAGTCCTGGAGGCTAGATGTATGAAATCCAGTTGTCAGCAAGGTTGATTCCTTCTCAGAGCTTTGAGGGAGACTCTGTTTCATGCCTCTCTCGGAGCTTCTTGTTATGCCAACAATTCTTGGCATTCTTGGCATCACATGGCATTCTTCTTGCGTGTATCTGTGTGCCTTTGTCTTCACCTAGCCCTTTTAAAAGGACATCAGCCATTAAATCTAGGACACATCTTCAACTCATCTATGAACTCATCTTAACTTGATTGTATCTGCAAAGATCCCATTTCCAAACAAGGTCTCATTCACAGGTACCAGGACTTAAGCTGCAACATATCTTTTGGATACAGTTCAACTCACAACATCCTCTTCAGGAAGCCTCCCTTTGAGGAAATAATGAAGGATATTTTTTACATTCTTGCCAAGTTAGGACTCATTTGTAGTGCTTGCTATTCTCTTGACCTCCACGCACAGTGAGAATATCGAGTTCAGACAAAACTTCTGATAAACATCATTATTCCTGGAAAAGATGGCAGTAAATCCCAATGTCCAAGACCTTTGTTTTGTCAAGCAGCCACCCAGTAAGATGACCAGACTGACAGTGGGAAGAGACTGAGCAAGGGCTTGGAGGCCTGGCATGATGACAAAGGAAATACCAAGATAATACGATGGAAAAAGACCCATGAACCTAAATCCACTGACTTCTGTGAATTCTTTCTGAATTGATTTTCATCACAGTTCACCAAATATGCAATCAATTTTAAAAAAGAAGAATTTTTAAAAACTACACACAATTACTTGAAATACAATAGAAACATTTTATTTAATGGCACACACATTAAAATCACAAAGGGAGAGAATCTTGCATTTTACCAAAAAGGAATCTCCCACTGCTAGATGAGACATCAGTTTTGAGCACTACAAAGAAGATTTTCTAACTTTTTGTTTTTCATGACGAGCAATGTATGGTTTATAGAGCCAAACATTAGAAATGTAAAGGTCGATGACAGGTAGGTGTGAGCTGGATGAATTAATGAAAAAAAAAAAAAAAGAAACCTTTCTTAATGAGGGATTGTGTTAATATGGTGGCCCCATGGGTATAAGCTATGTAGTCAGCATTTATAGCCCATAAACGCTACAGTGACAGGTGCTCTAGAAAAGAAGATGACAGATGAGCTATTGCAAATGCGGGTAACGGTGCAACAAGGGAGAGCACATTAGACCAAATGAGCAGCCAGAAACAGCAATGAAGTCATTACTGAAGGAGACTGTAGTTAACATGGGAATACATCTTTCTGGTACAGCCATTGTATTTACTGATGGACACACATTTAAATAGGTTGTTCACAAGGTCCACTCTAGATTTAGTAAGACAAACAATTAGCAGGTCTAGAGCTAGGTTCCTTCCCATCTCTCAGTGTTACTGACATAAACTGTATTTTCATTTCCTAGTGCAGTTCAGATGTCCTTTCTATCTATAACCCTACCACGACGTAGCTAGAGCCATTGTTTCTTTTCCTTTCATGTCATGTATTTTGCCACTTAAGTTGTTACTCTGTCTTAGAAAACGAGAAAAAATAGTGCCCTATATGTTATTCTACCCTCCACCTCTTGAAAGATAATGCAGCATGGTTACGTAACAGGAATTTGATATTTGGTTTCTTATTGAAGAAAATAGTGTCTCTTCCCTGGCCCTTTCCTTGGTTAAGGTTATTTAAGATTATTCCATTTTGAATTATAAAATTTCTCTCCTTGAAAGTGACATGTAAGAATCTATTTTTATGTGTATTAGCTGGGTTAGCTCTGGTGCCACTTTTTTGCAGATGAATTACCTGACTGTGGTGAGGGGAACAGGAAGTAAATCAGAACCTCATTATTTTTCTTGTGTGTGTGTTTTTGTACAACATAGTAATCTGATATTTTTATATATATTGCAAAATGACCACCACAAAAAATCTAGTTAACATCCAAAAAAACAACCTATATTTAAAGCAAAATAAGCCAGAAAATTATTTAATAATAGCTTTACGCTTAAGAGTCTGTGTTTACATCACAGCTCCGTGAATGAACTATAGGTGTTCTTGAGACAAAGCATTCAAATACCTTAGACTGTAAAGTAGACATAACAGTGTCTATTTCACATTTTTTGTGGGAATAAATGAGGTCACTGATGTAAACATGTTCTACAGTGTCTATATATCAAGTGCTTGATAACTATTAAACCAAAAAGAAAACTAAATATTTCCCAAATAAACATTCAAAATAATTTTATGGGATTTTAATGTGACCCATTTAATTAAGACTAATGTTAAAAATTTAAAAATACATTTCTTCATATGATATGTGGGGAATACAAGAAAGTATAATTCGGAAGCTCGAAATACATAAGACTGTTCTAACAATCAAACTGTTAAAATCCGAAATGGCTTTCCTTGCAATGAATGTGTTCCTTGTCACTGGAATGTTCAAGCAGAAGTGGAAGGGCGAGTGTGGCACAAGGTAGGACTAACTAGCCATGCTTCCCCTCATGACTGTCCTGTATTCCAGGGACACCCGGCCTATCATCTTGTTTCCTAGGATCATCTTTGCCTTTATTTTGTTTTGTTTTTATTTTTTTTAATTGTAGTTAAAAAATCCAGAATGAAGGGCTAAACCAAATGATTGCCAATCACCTAAAGATCCTAGGCATCTATTTCTGGCAGTCTGGACCATCGCCTTGGTGATATCACAGCTGCTGAAAGTGCATCAGGTTGGTCACAACCTCAAATGTAGCACTTGAAGGTAATAAGGCCTGGAGTAGTACCAGGCCAACTCAGAAGCTTCAGCGCTCTGCTTATCTGGAGAGCAGACCAAAAGCCATTCCAATATTCATCACTCCTGCTCAGTCCCCACCTCACCCTGTCTTAGTGCCAGTGTAAAAGAAAGAGAATATTGAAATCTGACCATTTGAAATTTGCAGAGAAATTGTCCTATATATATTTCCCCTTGGAGGAATTATGTATAAAGGAGAAACTTCAGAGTCCTCATAGTACAGATGGAAAGTTGAGAATTCTAGGGGATGCACATGAGCTACTGAAGGTCAGATAACTTTACAGCAGTGTCCTTGCAAAAATTGAGTTCTCTTGCTTTCCTACCCTTGCCCTGGCTCCATTGCTGCTGAATATGGAAAGATCATCGCCCGTTATCTCCTTCCAAAGGTCTATGGCCAATTTTTCTCCTATAATGATATAGCTAGTGAGTCCATTCCCTCCCACCAGTTATAAGCTCAATTTCACCAGAAACCAGATCTACTAACAAGAAGACAAATACAGAATCTCCTTTAGCTCTGTATCGTTTTGCTGAAAGCTGGAAATGCCTTTGATGATCTTAAGTTTTTAAGCGGTATCTCTGCAACATATTTTTCTTTAGTTAACTAGTATGACTGCCTTGGTCTATTCTGTTTCTCTCCCCCAACGCCCCCCACAACCCTAGTCTCTTTCAGGGTTTCATTGACAGGTTTCATTACTGTTGCATTGACATGAGCCGTATTCCTGTGGACCATGAGTCCTGTTACTTACCCATTAAAGCAGCTTCATTCTTCTAACAAATAAGAAGAAGTAAGTCACACTTACATGATTATTTAGGGCCTGACAGACAGAGAAAGGTGCACTTTCTCCAAAGAACCCACCATTCAGACAGTGAACAGCCTTTTCTTCTATCAAGTTGTGGTCTATGAGTCTACCATGACTCACTGGCTTAGGGACAGTTTACACATCATAAAGGAATTATTGGCAAAACTCACTCTGGAAACTTAGAAGGGAAACTATTGGGACATGTCCTTCCAGTTTCTGAACACGTTAAGATTATGTGGAAAATTTGAAAGTGTTTCAATTTTCTACTTAAAATGAGTATCATTTTTTTGCATTTTACTTAATTTATTAATCTTGTGTTTGAAGATCTTGGTCTTATAAGTATAACTGGAAACAGACTTTGAAGCCAAACCTTCTTTTTCCATTTGTGCACATGAAAACTATCTTTAATCTTTGCTATATAGGCATCAGTGTTTGTTTATACTTACCATCTCTTAACTCTCTGGTATGTGCTGGATACAAGGCTATGCAGTTGACTTACCAAACCTTCACAATAACTCTGCGAGAAAAACACTACCTCCCCATGTTTTATACATTCTTTAAAATTGAGACTCAGAATTGCTGCATCGTTTCCTCAAATAGACTAATAGAGTAAGTTAAATAGCTGGGATTTAAAAGCAAGTCTTAGACTTAAAAACATAAAAAATGAAAAACTAAATGAAAACAAGTCTGAGATTAAAACCCATACTCTTTTTACCTAAGCGATGTTAAAAACACTCACTGTCTTTTCCTTTTGCTTTGCAGACTGACCCAGTGCTTTTTTTGCTTAAAATGTTTCTTGCTGTTTCTGATAGTTGTATGCCAGCGTGGCCCATCTGGTGCTATATTCCCAGAATTTTACAGTACTGCCTTTCTGCTCAAAGATATACTTTAAAATTTCCTTAAAGCATTGCTTATGCTCACCTTGCAAAGGTCACCGTACCATGGTCACCTTGCTGCAAACTGAATCTTGATGACCTAAGCATGTGGGCCTGAGGATGCCAGCAGGATCCTAAGCAGTTGTGTAGATAATGGATACTGACATCCATCCTCTACACATGCTCAGCTCGGCAGCGTTCTGATGCAGCAAGTGCAGTTTGCCACTAGCACAATGGCTGCATTCCAGAACTCTAATGGTAGACTGAATGGTAGTGCAGGTATTTTGAGAAACTCTTACACCTCAACTAGCTAAGAATGTGTATGATCAAGAGTCTTTGAGAGGGCAATGTGACGTGTTGATAATTACACTGTGATGTATAAAACTTAATGGATTGTCTTATAAAATCATCACTCTCCTATGGATTCATGATAGGGCACAGAAAGTTGAAGGCACACACTATACGACAGAGAAACTGTGTCCAGCCAGAGATGTGTACTTTTAATACTAAAAGCTCTTACAATTTTACTTCCTAAGAGAGTAAATTTCTGATGTTTTGATTTTTTTTTTAATTTTTAAGTTGATTTATTTATTTTGAGAAAGAGACTGAGGGAGTGAGTGGAAGAGGGGTAGAGAGGGAGAGAAAAACTCGTTAGCAGTCTCTGCGCTGTCAGCATAGAGCCCAACACAGAGCTTAAACTCGTGAACCGTGAGATCATGACCTGAGCTGAAACCAAGAGTTTCACTTAACCAACTGAGCCACCCAAGTGCCCCTGATATTTTAATTTTTTTTAACACACAGTGTTATATTAGTTTCAGGTGTACAATATAGTGATTCAACAATTCTGTACATCACCCAGTGCTCATCATGACAAGTGCCCTCTTTAATCCCCATCCCCCGTAACCACCTCTCCTCTGGTAACCATCAGTTTGTCTCTAAACTTAAAAATCTCTTTCTTGGTTTGTCTCTATCCCCTTTTTCCACCTTTGCTCATATGTTTGGTTTCTTAAATTCCACAAAATAGTGAAATCATGCAGGTATCTGTGTTTCTATGACTGATTTATTTCACTTCTTGCTCCATCCATGGCCTTGCAAATGGTAAGATTTCATTCTTTTTTTACGGCTGAATAATATTCCATTCTATATATATACCGCATCTTCTTTTGGATGTTCTAATTTATACAGACAAAGAAAATTGAAATAGGGCATCTATTTTGGAGTTTGAAAAATCAACGATAGCATGAAAATGCCCACAATGTCCGGGCAAGACTAAAAGTCTAAGACTAATAACACTATCCTTCAAAACAGCAAAACAGTATCACAAGAGGTTTCTCCAATATATTCACCCATGTCATCTGTAAGCACCTTTAGCATTAACAGGAAAAGCAGTCTTGTTGGCTAGTTAATCAAATGTGGTCAGTCTACTGAAATGGAAGTGATGCTTGCTTCCACACAGCTCCTTTGATCAAGGGTAGAGGAGCAGAAATCCATACATTGTGAGCTAGGTTGAGAAAAACACCTTATGTGGCTAAATGCGGCACACTTTATAAAAAAAACAACACATATATTGTGGTGTGAGTAATCAGAGACTTTGAAATTCGGTATCCTCCCTCCCTTAGTAGCACACAGTGGCATTTTTAGACAGTGTGGTCATGTTCATTACCTTCCCTGATCTCATCATCAAGAGTCAGGATCCTGACATCGACCCGTAATATGTTGGAAGAGGAAAGGACTTCAAAAATGGGTTGCATTCCCACACTTAATAAATAAAAAGCATGGAGTCCAGATGAATGATTATGGGCATATCTAGCAGTAAAAACCTCTAATTCTCATTCATTGTTTCTTTTATATGGGAAAGCAGGAGGGAATTTTTGCTGGAAATCACAAAATCATCATAGTCTAAAAGTGCCAGTGGAACTTACTAAGGGGCTTCTGAGCCCCTTACGATACTGCACTGTGGTGTTTTGTAAGAGAAATGGATAAAATAAAGTTGGGCCATCGTGGTTCTTCTTGTAGGTCTTATTTTCTACTCAGGAACACATGTAGACAATTATAAACATGCAAGTATAAATCAATATTTTGGGATTGACAGACAAAAACAAGAAGAAGCTTGGATCACTGAGAACTTTATGTCTTTTGAAGAATGCTGGCGGCCACATTGAATTCCATGTCTATGCATGTTTCCAGGTCACCAGTGTGGTATGTGACTATGAGGACTATTTACTGGGCCGTAGAGAACTGGGAAAGATCTGAGGAGGCCACAGACTGAGACAGCATGCAGTGGAGAAGTTGATAGGGCCAAGCAGCGAAAGAGAGAGATTATCTCCACCTGTGGTACAAGAAAAACAGAGATGACTAGCAGAGCTTGTCTTCTAACTCTAAGTTTTCCTTTTATTGCTCTAGCCAGCTTTGCTCAAACGTACCAAACCTTCATGAATAAATAATCAATGAGCAATTTTAAAGCAAAGCTATGTGCCATTAACCACCAAGAACCTAAGTGACTTATTGTATATGTGGGGAGCAAAGACTGAGCGCAAGGGGACAGGAGGTTTAAGCTCTGCCACTTGTGCTAACAAGCTCTTAGACCTCAGATAAGTCACCTCTCAGAGATTCAGTTTCTTCAACTGTAAGATGGAAAGATTTAACTAGATGATAAGTAAAGAGATTTTACTGTCTTACTGCTGTGTTTCTGACTTGAGAATGAAGAAAAGATGGGGTGCTTTGTGGGTCAGTCGGGTAAATGTCTATCTTCGGCTCAGGTCATGATCTCAGGGGTCATGAGTTTGAGCCCTGCGTTGGACTCTCTGTGCTGACAGCTTGGAGCCTGAAGCCTCTTCCGATTCTGTGACTCCCTCTCTCTGCCTTTCCTCTGTTTGCACTCTATCTCTGTCTCTCTCTCTCTCTCTCTCAAAAATAAATAAACATCGAAAGGAACAAAAGAGGAGATAGTACTGGTCAAATGCTGAAAATATGTGGAGGGGAAATAGTGATACTCCTTAAATCTCTTTCCCCAGTTTTTCATCACTTGCTTAGATTACATGGGAGAAAATTATTTTCCAGTAAATGTAAAAATGTAAATAAAAATATTGAGTGGGAGATATGCAGAGATGATGTTATAATCTTTTATTACTAACATTAGCACATTGCACATTCTGTACTTAATACATAATATTTAATTGATGAAGTTTGGGTGGACACATGTTTAATTAAATGGTGACAGTGCCATTGCTATTGTCAGACCACAAAGTTAGCATTGCCATGTGTGGACTTTCTCGTTGCCAGATCACTCTGTAATGATGAGAGCCTTCTCATTAGCTTATTCAGCAAACAGGGGAATCACCCCCATACACCACACACACACACACACACACACACACACACACACACACACACACAAAAAAGCATTAAGCTACCAGCTCGGAGAGGCCTGACGGATTCGTTTCCCTGGTGAGTTAAATCATATTTGTTTTCGTCACTCTTTTATTCAACTAAGAAAATTTCTCCTCTTCTTAGAGTCTCCTCAATCTTCTTTGTGGTCACAGGCTTCCTGCCTTTTTTCGATCACATTGATTTCACTGTCAAACTATTATTTTGAAATAGATTATTTGGAGGAAAATCTACAGCAAATAAATGGTTCTTTAAAAAGTCAGTTTGCTTTAGGTGAAAAAGGAAACGAAAGGTTTCATATAGATTAGAGAAATGTGTCTCATTTCATTTATATTCTTTACAAGAGAGAGAAGGTAAATATAGACCCTGCAGTGCAATTTTCAAATATTGTCATCTCCTGCATTCCCCTCTACCTCTCAGCTCAGTCCAACTGTGTCTCTTAAGAATAGGAAGCAGTTTGGGGCGCCTGGGTGGCTTAGTTGGTTAAGTGTCCGACTTTCGCTTAGGTCATGATCTCGCGGTTTGTGGGTTCGAGCCCCGCGTCGGGCTCTGTGCTGACAGCTCAGAGTTTGGAGCCTGTTTCGGATTCTGTGTCTCCCTCTCTCTCTGCCCCTACCCTGCTCACACTGTCTCTCTCTCTCTCTCTCCTAGACATAAATAAAACATTTAAAAAAAAAAAAAAAAGAATAGGAAGCAGTTTACCCTGCCTTTAAGTGGAATATTGAAGTGTCTAGTAATCAGATTGGACAATTTTATCAGAAGGCCTACTGGTGCCTTTTTATGTAAGTTCAGTCACCAGGAATAATTTTACTGTCATTGATGTTTCACTCTTTTAGTTCCTATTCATTTCTGATGCCTCACTGATGAAATAATTAGAAAGATTACAAAGCAAGTGGAGATATAAATCCCATATATAATTGAGGTGCTATCACCCACTCCCTTGGGATCTGTCTTCTCTCATTATTCATTCCCCTAGATTGTTCTCTCAAAGGTTATCAGTAACTCAGTGTCCAATCCCATTTGCTCAGGTTTGCTTCTGGCGGACTTCCCTCGGTAGCACGTGACATGATTCACCCTCCTTAGACCCGTATGTCAGCCCAGTGGCATCATGCAAACCAAGTTGTCCTCTGTGGTCTCTGGTTCTCTTACTCTGTGCTCTTTCCTGCTCCTTTTTTCTTTTTTCTACTTGCCTAAACACAGGTGTTGCCAATGTTTTGTCTTTGATGATATTTTTTTTCACTTTCTCTGTTACCACAGGAAGCCACCATGATGTAACTCTCACCTTTATGTCTATGACCCCAAATATTTGTCGCTCTCAAACTCCCCACTCACCTTCTCTCCCAATTTCCTGCTTAACGAATTCATCAGTCTGAGCTATTGACATTTTAAATATTAGTTCACCAGGGTGCCTGTGTGGTTCAATGGGTTCAGTGTCTGACTCTTGGTTTCAGCTCAGGTCATGATCTAACAGGTCCTGAGTTCAAGCCCCACATGAGTTTCCATATTGGCAGTGCAGAGACTGCTTAGGATTCTCTCTTTCTCTCTCTCTCTCTGCCCCTCCTGCGCTAGTGCACTCTCTCTCACACACAAAATAACTTTAAAATTTTTTAAAAAATAAGGGCATCTAGATGACTCTGTCAGTTAAGCGTCGGACTTCAACTCAGGTGATGATCTCATGGTTTGTGAGTTTGAGCCCTGCATTGGGCTCTATGCTGACAGCTCAGAGCCTGGAGCCTGCTTTGGATTCTGTGTCTCCCTCTTTCTCTGCTCCTTCCCCTGCTCATGCTCTGCCTCTCTCTCTCTCTCTCGTTCTCTCAAAAATAAATAAACATTAAATTTTTTGTAAAAAAGTAAAAACTAGCTCACCATCTCCACCAAACGAACTCCTCACTCCTATTGCCATCTTTAATGACGTCATCATTTTCCCAGTCTTCTGAAGTAGAACGGATACTGTTGAACTGTATTTGATTCTTTAATGTTTATTTTTATTTTTGAGAGAGAGAGAGAGTGTGAGAGAGACAAAAACAGAGTGAGGCAGGGGCAGAGAGAGAGGGAGACACAGAATCTGGAGCAGGCTCCAGGCTCCAAGCTGTCAGCACGGAGCCTGAAGTGAAGCTCAAACTCATGAACTATGAGTTGTGACCTGAGCAGAAGTCAGACACTTAACTGACTGAGCTACCCAGGTGTCCTGAACAGTTTTTCATTCTTGCTTTTCTTATCACCAGTCTCAACCAATTAAAATCATACTATAAACAGTATTCTGTAACTTGTCTTTTTCAATTGAATATAATATCAACATTTTCCTTGCCAATAATTTCTTTCTAATGGATATATTGTATTCCAAAGTATTGGTATATGGTAATTTCTTTAATCTCTTGTTGGTATTTGTTTATTTTGTTCTCAATTCTTTTTTGTAATGCTATAATGAAATCAATACTGATATATATGTGAAATTGCTGCATTTAAATGTATGGACAGTTAAATTATGAGAATGCTGTCAAATTTCTCCTCAAAATGTACAAATTTACCCTGTTCCAACAGTGGAGTTGTTATCCATACTTTCTCTAGTGATCTGAAATGCCATTTTGTATGCTTATGTGTGTGTGTATGTGTGTGTGTGTGTGTGTTAGTTTTTAAATGTTTATATATGTATATATATATGTTTATATATGTTAACTTATAAACATACATATATTTGTTTTGGGGTTTAGACAGTATTTTCATTGATCTTCACTGAGACTTTTGCCAGTACCATACAATTTTATTTACTTTAATTTTATAATATTTCATACCTACTTAGGCAAGTCCTCATATATTAGTTTTTATTTTCAAAATCTTCATGGCTGTTCTCCCAGTAAAAGCTTAGCATTTGTAAGAATTTATAAGGCCTTCTGCACTTACAAATATTAATTGATATTTTGACTTACGAGTATTAAATTTACACATTTGGGGATCTTTATAATATTGAATCTTTTAATTTAGAAGTAGAATATATATATATATATCCCAATTTTTAAATTTTTCTTAACATCTTTTATTAATGTTTTATAATTTTCTCCATTTAGGCCTTGGACACTTATTATTAGTCTCACATTTAGAACATTGTTGTTTACACAAATGCATTTTCTATCATATTTTCTAACAGGGTCCTGTTGACCTATAGGGTGGCTTTTGATGTCATTAGTTTAATTTGGGTTTTTCCACTCAACCTATTTTGTTTATTTGCTAATTTTCTGGGGCTTCCATACTTTTCATCAAAAGATTCTGTGTTATTTTAATTTATCTTAGAATGAGATATAGTATAAACACACCACCACCTATGATTTTCCTTTTGGAAAAAATAAATCTTCAACCAAACCATTTATCCGAGGTCTGTTCTCATTCTCTGTATGGAATTAACTCTCTCACGGTCAAGCCTTCTATCTGCTTGTAATGCTCTTGCTCTCATGTCTCCATTTCAATCTGCCAAAAATCTATCCATCCATCAAGTTCTTTGGCTTCCATTAATCCTTGCCTGATATATGTTTTTTTTAACATCATTTCAGGCTTTCTTTTTCTGATTAATAGTTCCCATAGCACTTCTTTTTTTGCAAGTCATTTGACATCAACTGTTAGACTGTATATGAGTTGGAGGCAGGGGCTATCTTTTCATTTCTTCTGCAGCACCTACTGGTACTTTGTTGTATGTTATTAGAGAGCTCAATATACATGTTTTTATTCACTCTAATACATCAAGTGCCTGGAATCTAGAGTCGGAGCCAGGGGGTTCCATTTTCTATTCATCCCACTGAAGTACTATTAATCATGGATGGACAAAAGTTTGGTTGGCCATCCATCACTGATAGGGTAATTAGATGATGAGGTCAACAGAACACTGGCTTCTTACATACTCATAAAAAATGCTATTTGATTTCTTCCTGATGATTTCTTTCTGCCTGCCACTTTACCTTTAAAAATGCACCATCACACAGCCCCATAGAAACAAAAAAGTCTGAAAAATCTTAACCTACCTATAGCACTGGAGTTGTAATTGCTTTCTCTTCTGGCTGTTAAAATGTGCTACTTTGGGAAAAAATGTCCATTTTATTTTTATAATTTAATTTTATATCTTATAGGTACATAATGTTATGTTATATTGCAATTTTAAGTAGTATGTACCTTGGAGTTCAATTATGAAACTTACAAATCCATTTATATTAAAAGCTATAATAGGGTATCATTTTTCACAAAGGCTCTGAAATAAATGACTTCTTT
Organism: Crocuta crocuta; assembly: GCF_008692635.1. Lineage (NCBI taxonomy): Eukaryota > Metazoa > Chordata > Mammalia > Carnivora > Hyaenidae > Crocuta > Crocuta crocuta. The sequence continues at coordinate 2,049,772 of NW_027528804.1, forward strand.
ATTGACACAATTTTTTCCTCTTCCTTAGGGATAGAGAGGAGAAGCTCAACTATTTTTTTCACTAGAGATGAGATTAAGTTAAACTAAATATAAGAGAAATATTCTAAAGAAGGAATAAATAGACAAAATACTGTCCCGTTCTTATTTCTAATATTTGAAAGCCATTTGCCTTTTAATCTGCTCTTTTTACTCAAAAACATAGGGAAAGCATTTTCAGTCTAAAATAACAGGCTCTTTGAAATCCAGAAGAAACTAAATAGCTTCTGCCACTCTCCACCTAAATAATGTTTCTACATTGCATAACCACCTAAATAAAAAGCATTGCCACAAAGTATACAAACAACTTTGTCTGGATTTAAGCAAATGTGACAAGTAGTGTTCTAAGCTTGGTAATGGTAAAGCCTGTTTGTTCTTAATTAAATTGTACAGTTTCTTCTAGATCTAAGGAGAATTTCAGATTGCTTTTATATGCCAAGCTATTCTTCATTTAAAACAGTCTCTTAGGGTTGCTGATAGGGTGTTGAGGTGGGGGATGGGCTAAATAGGCAATGGGTGTTAAAAAGAGCACTTGTTGGGATTGGCACCAGGTGTTACATGTTAAGTGATGAATCATTAAATTCTATTCCTGAAATCGTTATTACACTATATGTTAACTAAGTTGGATTTTAAATTAAAAAAGAAAAAAAAAACATCTCCTAGCTAAGATACTGAAAAATCTTGGCATACTTCCCTATGAAGCCACACAGAGTGCCTGCGGAGCATTAGCCCTTATGGTCCATGAACCTTAGGTATCAGCACATGGTTCCTATAAGATAAAACCATAGCTTTGTGGAACTTCTCTGCAAAAACTGCACCCCTCAGAGGTGTTTGGAGACTCACTGAGACAGATACAAATGGTTGAGCACCCACTGAGTTTTCTGATTCTCTGCCATGTAAGTTTCAATGATTTTTTAATTGCCCTACTGACATAACCTTTCTTTAGAATTTTTTTTATTTTATAATAATATAAGACATGCTGGAATAATGCACTTTACACTAATTTATAGATTGTGATCTTTGGGGAGGCTTGATAGCCCTCTTCTGCCAGTCAGCATCCATTTGTTTGGTGGCTTGCTGCTTAATCAAACCCAGGTGAAGTCATGAGTAAAAAATACCAAGAGACAGTTCCTTTTTCCAGAAGGTTTTTTCTAATAGAAGTTTATTTTTCTTACTCATTTGTTCCTCTAGTAGAGTATCAGTAAGATTCAAATTCATATATCCTGAATTATGATATCAATCAAGAAGCAATGTTATTTTTAGACAACCTCTTCAAGGAGGCTGTTCAAACATAGCACCTTCAGCCATTCACTGAATGGTTTACTCTACTTTTCCCTTTTCTTTTTTTTTTTTTTTTTTTTTTTTTCTCTTTTTTTATTATANGCAATGTTATTTTTAGACAACCTCTTCAAGGAGGCTGTTCAAACATAGCACCTTCAGCCATTCACTGAATGGTTTACTCTACTTTTCCCTTTTCTAACAATCATTTTCTCTTCCTTCTTCTCTCTTTTTTTTTCTTTTACAAAACAGAGGTCCAAAGGTCATGAAACAAGGAAGAGTTTGAGATGAGTACTTAGTTTTGATTTTAGGAAATGTTTAGTAGGCTTCCTTTAAATGCAAGGAAGCAAGGCAAGAGTTTATTATTTGAAAAGTAATAGTTGGACCAAGAGTGTGTAATTTAACTAAGAATAATTATTTAGGCTGGCTTTGACAGACATCATGGAAAGTGGTTAATGTGGAATTTAATTAATGGAATTCCTTGAGTTTTCCCAAGCTTCTAAAAGGGTGGATGAAGGAAAAGCAAGTAGTTTACTCTGTATATCAAGGACTTATATTTTTTTATTCAATGATATTGAATTAGTCTTTAATTTAGAAATAGGTTGGAACTTCAAGTGACAGACACACACATACCCCTTGAGCCTCAGCTAACAAAGCCAGAATAAAGCATATGAAAACATCTTCAAAGGTAAGAGGTATCGATCGTTAGCCAGGCTTTGAGACTTGGGAGGTGTGGACACAAGGCCCACAGTCAGTTTCTGAAGCAGCATCTCTCAGCCTGACATTGAGAACACCTGGGTTTCAGCACGCCTGAATGCCAACTATTGGGCTACTGAAAACAGAGCTTTTCTCTGACAAACTTTCTTCAGGTCAGCATAACCATGTTAGGTCTTCCCACAGGGAGGTTAATAAAACTTGTCACAAGAAAAACATGTGCCTTACCTGAACTACAAAGCATTCTAGGTGCTTTCTAGTTCTAGTCAAATTCATTAAGCATTAATCAAGCACTTACTGTATTCTAGGTAATATGCTTACTGCCAAGGAGAAATAAATGAGTGGGACCAAAATGTCACCATCGGAGAGGTTACAGTTGACCAAGAGTCATAATGTTTACTAAGCAGTTACTGTGTGCCAAACACCATGTTAAGTCCCTTACATGCATCGAATTATTTATTCTTGCCACAGTTATGTGATGTAGATGCTATTACATTCCTCATTTTATAGATAACAAAAACGAGAGACAGAGCCCAAAGAAATGAAAAAGGGTATTCAGCTATTTAGAACCAGGATTTATGCCCACACTTATGGCTCCAGAATTCACAATCACAATCACCTCACTGCCTCTAGAGAAATAGTTACAGTGCAGTGGTGTCAGTGTGGTTCTAGGAAACTTAAGGGGCACATGGCAGCACCGAGGAAGGAGCAATAGATTTAATCAAACTGGGAGTGGAGGGGGTGAGTATTCAGAGAAGATAACATTAAATTCAGTAAACTCACAAGATCTTTATAATTATCCTAATTTTGTTGTCTTACTGAAATGAAAAAGGTGTCATTGCTCTGAAAGTTTTTTTTTTAAGCTTATTTATTTTTGAGAGAGACAGAGCATGAGGGGGAAAGGGGCAGAAAGAGAGGGAAACATAGAATCTGAGGCAGACTCCAGGCTCCGAGCTGTCAGCGCAGAGCCAGATGCAGGGCTTGAACCCACAAACTGTGAGATCATGACCTGAGCTGAAGTCAGATGGTCAACCAACTGAGCCACCCAGGCACCCCTGCTCTGAAAGTTTTAAGGTCACACAGCTTACGTATATTAGAATCAAGCTTCATATCCCAAGCTATCTGAATTTCCACTCGTATGTGCTACTTCTTTTTTTAATATATATATTTTTTTATTTATTTCTAGGAGAGAGAGAGAGACAGTGTGAGCAGGGGAGGGTCAGAGAGAGAGGGAGTCACAGACTGAAACAGGCTCCAGGCTCCGAGCTGGCAGTCAGCACAGAGCCCGACGCGGGGCTCGAACCCACGAACCATGAGATCATGACCTAAGTGAAAGTCGGACGCTTAACCGACTAAGCCACCCAGGCGCCCCGTCATATGTGCTACTTCTTAACTCAATTGTTGCTCATGAGGAAAGGCCCAAGTATTAAGCCTGGAAATAGTGGAAGTAGGAAACATGAAAAGTAACGAGGGAAATCAAAGGAAGAGGATTTGGGGAAGAGGTAGAGTTAAAATGAAGCAACTGTGTAGAAACAAGGGACTTGTAAGGGGTTGGGAATAAAATATAAAATCCTAGAACTTAGCTGTTTGCAAGCAACCAACTGCAGACACATAGCATTAAAGAAAGCAAGAGCTGGAATAAAGCTGGAGGTGGCCTGGCATAGAAGGCAGGTGGGGCGCCTGGGTGGCTCAGCCGGTTAACCATCCGACTTCGGCTCAGGTCATGATCTCATGGTTCATGGGTTCAAGCCCTGCGTCAGGCTCTGTGCTGACAGCTCACAGCCTGGAGCCTGCTTCAGATTCTCCATCTCCCTCTCTCTCTCTGCCCCTCCTCCACTCACACTCTGTCTCTCTCTCTCTCTCTGTCTTAAAGGTAAATAAACAATACAAAAAAAAAAAGAAGAAGAAGAAGGCAAGAAAGGGGCACCTGGGAGGCTCAGCCAGTTGAACATTCGAGTCTTGAATTTGCCTTAGGTTAAGATCTCATGAATTCAAGGGGCACCTGGGTGGCTCAGTCAATTAAGATCTCATGAATTCGAGCCCCATGTCCGGCTCTACACTTGACAACGTGGAGCCTGCTTGGAATTCTCTGTCTCCCTCTCTTTCTGCCCCTCCCCTGCTCATGTTCTCTCTCTCTCAAATAAATAAACATTTAAAAAAAAAAAAAGGAAAAGGCAAGGGAATGCTAGGGAACAAGGCAAGCATGTGAGTCTCTGAGAGAGAAAAAGCAAATCAACACAAACTTTGAAATAATTCTATGTCAGTATAAGGTGCAACAGAGGACAGGGAGAAATGCCCATATAACAGACTATGCGGTGGAGGGGTGGGACCATCAATAATCATTGTTCCATTAAAAGATAGATTTACTGTAGTTCAAACTACCTGCAAGAAATAATTTGATTTAACCTTTTGGGGTAAAATGACACATGAGACATGTTAAAATCCACATACAGAGAAGCCACAAAATTGCCAGGAGGCCTTTGCAGAGAAGCTGTTCAACACCACAGGCTGAAAACAGTGTATTCCATTAGGCACAAAATATAAAGAACACCACAGTGTGATGGTACAAATGGCACTTTGGTGTTGTGGACTCTCCCAGCGAGGTTTCAGACAGATTGGGCTCTATATGGAAAAGTCAGGTGTGAAGGAGAGTTGTGCAGAAAAGTCTCTTTTTTTGAAGACCAAAATATAGTTTCAAAAGCAGACTGCAGACTGTACCAGTAGACAGAAATGAGCTTTCAGGCTTCCTGCTGGGGGCTCAGCACCAGTTGCATTTAGCAGTTGTCACGGTAAGTGACAAGATGTCCTGTTGTCTGCAGCAAGGGAACCCGGACAAGTGAAAAGGCGAGGGGCGGGGTCTGTGCTTCTATAGACAAAAGTGTAGGGCAATGCCAAAGAAGCAAATGAGACCAATTTGAATGTGAAATGGAAAGTTTTAAAACTGCAGGGGATAACAGAGAAGAGAAATAAAAATCAGGAAGGATTCTTCCCTCACACGGCATGCAAATGCTAGAAAATTTCTTATGTAGGAGGCAGAGAGAGGAAGATCCGAATACATAAAACTCTTACTCATGATGATAAAGCAAGAGAAAAATGGACTGTAAAATAATGAATGACGATTTTGCAAATGATGGGATGCTAAAATTTCAAGAATGAGAACACCCAAAACTGATGGTGGCGATACAGAATAATTAAGAAACTATGGCCCTTTCCCAGACATTTGTGATTATTAAGGTTTCTGAAAACACACAAAGAAAGATGTTGTGAGATAATGTCTGAGATTTGAGCTCATCAGAATGAGGGCCGCCTTTACCAGACTGTTCTCAGCAAACTTAGGTATGACTTAAAGCTCCTTGTACTTGATGAAGATTGGATGCTCTGTCTCCTTAAGAATTGGATCAAAATACAGAGAATAAGGTCAGTCCAGGGTCCTAAACTATATCCTTCTCTACACTTAACCTTAAAGAAATGAAAATGCAAAAATCTGAAAAAAACAAACTAGAAAGTTAAGCCATTGAAAAATACATGGAGTTTGTATGTTATCATTTGCATATGTAAGTGAAATTGGAATTAAATTGTTTCTTTGGCTATTGATAATGCCTAGACAGCAAATTATGAATTAATTTAGTAGCTGGCATCATGAGAAGCATATTGATAAAAGTGAATTTTCAGATATTATTTGACTAATGTAAATATCTAAAAGTATCTTGATAAACATTACACAAACTAAGAAAATTCCAGTAGGTCATTAGAAGTTAGAAGTGTTTTAACAACACACTACCTTCCATTCTGTAACCTATTTCCAAATTCCTAGAAGTTTTCTTCTTAATAACAGTTTACTAAGACAAATAGCCATTTGAATAGAAAAGAACCCTTATCACTAAATTTGATGTCCAGACTTATCTGGGTTAAGCATCCAAGTGTAGGTAGATTCTAGGGAGTTATGATAGTCAATGGAATAGACACCCTGTTGTTTCTATGGATGGACTGAAAACCATCTTCCTTGGCAGCTCGAGTAAAGATAAAAAGAGGTGGTGTTTGCCCCTACACATCAGGAAAACTGTTGGTAGGAACCATTGTGCACTTCCTCCTACCATGCTGATTTTCAGATAAAATAATATATGAGCATAAGTCAGCAAAATTCATCATTTCTCCATGTAAGGCATTGTATAAGGAGTGTATTTAGGGCCACTTGTATAGAATGGTGCCAGATAGCAAAATAACTTTGGTAAAGTGCCTCTTGCTCTTGTATTAACTGGAGGTCTGGAAATAGGAACAAATAAGGGTAATTTTAGGTAATGTTGTATAAGAATATATTGTTATACTAGTGAGCAAGAGTAGTGAGCCCAGTCTTTTTAAGTCAGAGAGTGTTTGGTTTTAAAGGGTTTTACTAGCTGTGTGACCTTGGGGAAAATATTTCATCTCTCTAAGCCTCCATTTCCTCCTCTTAGTTCCTTCCGTTCCACCTGACTGCACTTTCTATTGAATCCCTGCTGTGGTCGGGCACAGCTATCCCACAGGACCCTGGTGAAGATCAGCGGAGCTGGCACACATTAGGAATCCAATAAGTAGCTACCGTTACCTTTGATGTTGTTACAGTGGAGTTAGGGAAACTGGAGTTTCAGGGTTATAGAAACAGTTCTAGAATAACTGAGGAAAGGTCTGTTGGCATCTGTGTATTGAAATATATTTAGAAAACTCATAAACTGCCTATAAGAGTCAGGAGTAGGAAAGTTAAAATGAGCCAGCTGTGGGAAAGCTTCAGAAGGGACTGTCCCCACGATTATCACTTTATTGTATCCTTGTCCTGTGGCCACCACAGTCTCGGAAGTGTGAGAAAACCATAACAAATAAGCAAACAGGCCTAGACATAAAACCCTGTTTGCCTCATTTTGGACGAATATTCACTTTGATAAAGTCATCTTGGCCAGTGCAGCTTGGCATTTTAATTAATTAGAAAATGGGAAAGGCAAAGGTGAATATCAGCTCATTCATTGTATTTAATTTCCACCAGACATGTTCATGTAGCCTTCCAGCCAGTCTCCACAGTCCTCACTAGGGAAACCCCTCATGACCCCACCATATTCCCCGGATACATAATATTGGCTTAGAGAAGACCAAATAGCTAGTAAGAGAAAAATCCAGATTCAACCCAGAGTGAGAATGAGAAGGCAATATGGTTTTCTTAAGTTTTTGTTTTCTCCATGATTACTTTAAAATGTTTTATGTATTGGGATTCTGAACATTCAGCCCCACGTAGCTGGTCCAAAATTTGCCGCAAGGGTGCCCCAGCACACAGGTGTGTAGTGAAGCTGCCAAATGATGGACAACCAGGTGGCACTTTGGGGTGAACCGTCCATGCAACATGGACTGTGCTATGCATTATAAAAAGGGAGTGACAAAAAATATAGAATATTTCCAAAGTGTTACCCAAGAAACGTTGAGCTTTCTCAGGATACAGGGGATCACTCTTTGGGCAGTAAGTAATGCTAAAAGACAATCAAGTAAATTAAAAATTCATGGGACACTGAAATCTTTTGTATCTTTTACAAAAGCCACAATTGTAAAAAAAGAAAAAAAAAAGGATGCAATTGTCCCTCTATATTCTATTAAGCAAAATGTGTTAGAAACAGAAAACAAATTGTGAATCACTGATCTTTCTCAGAGAAATTCTGATATAGCAACACAGACATATGATAAAAGTAATCAATTGGCCAAAATCAGTTTATTAAAAACAATAAGACTGAGATGCCTGAGTGAGTCAGTCAGTTAAGTGTCTGACTCTTGGTTTCAGCTCAGGTCACGATCTCGTGGTTCATGAGTTCAAGTCCTGTGTCAGGCCCTGTGCTGATGCAGAGCCTACTTGGGATTCTCTCTCTCCCTCTTTCTCTGTACCTCTACTGCTCAAGTTCTCTCTCTCAAAATGGATATACAAACAAAAAACAATAAGACCAAGTTGGCTAGTATCTTTTCATCTAAAGCTCTTTTAGATGTTTACCTTAATTATTTATGAAAATAATTGATCTTCAAAAAGTTAACAGGTTGGATTTCATTATGATCTCATTTTACAGAATAAGAAACCTCAGTGTATATTTAGTGGCTTGCTTAAAGTTAAAAAGTTGCATCATTGAAATTTAGACACAACTGAATCCAGAGCTTGCTTGCCTACTAAAATCTACTACCTTAAGTCTCTAAACTCCTCTGCCTGGGATCTTTTTTGTGGGAGTAGATGATCAGTAAATAGACTACTTCATGGTGTGGAAATTCCAAGAAATGCCTGATCTCCTCTAGTGATGGGAAAGTCATTATGCATTACTTTCAAAAGATTTTGTGTTCACTTGCTCTTTTTCATATTATGCAAAAATCCCTAGGGTTACCTATAACCTAGCTTATTTTTTGGTGATTGATATTATGAATATTATTGATATTCACAAATGAAAGCAAAGTTAATATTATCTTTTGTTTCTAAAGTGTTTTCGCATTGTAGGTTGGAAAAGATAATATATTAGGGCTAAGAGGTGGCAGAACTAAGTCACAGGGAAGCTAATAGATTTCCCTAATTTTAATTTACTAATTCAGCTTAAGCTCACTGTTCTGTTAAAGACGTATATTTCAGTTATTATAAATTATTTAGCAATGAAGAATGTTAACAACATAGCTCTTCACTTTCATATTAGTGAATATTGCTTGCTAATTGAACATGGTACCTGGTGTAGGACACGTGCTCAATAAATGCTTTTCATCCTAGAGAAAGAATATATATTCAATGAATTTGAATAGCAAATATTCCTATTTATAAGAACTTAAATGCTTTATCTTCTTTCTTCCAATGCAATAATCTTGGTTTATGTCAAAAGGTCCACCTTAATGAGGAGAGTTTAGCTGAAACCCACGTGGTCTACTCTTCCATTTCTCTGTCACGGGAGCAGAATTACCCGTTAGCTTCTTTCACTCCTTCTAAACCTTCCTCTCTTAAGAGTACAAATATGATTCTAAACTGCCTACTCAAACAACAACAAATTTCTCACTCACTGGATGGCAACCAGGGTGATGAGTGATAGCATCAATAATATCTCCTACTTTTGCACTGGCTTGGTCGCTAGAGATGGCATAAGTTTATCTCATTTCATTACCAGATTCAAAGCTTGAAAGTAAGATTACCAACAATGGACTGATAGTAGCAAACCTTCACTGTACCAAAGAATTCTGTGGTCTTAGGGTTTGCTGTACAATAAAGGATTTTGCCAGTAATGTTATGTGACCCTAAGTCTGACACACTTTAAACTGTAGCTCTTCTGTTGTGTCATATTAAGATTCTAGTCAACCCTGGTTGGACTTTTTCATTATGAGGGCTTCATCTTGGTAATATATCTCTCTAATAAGCTGAAGCATTTAGATATATATGCTCACTGGTAGCCCAGAAGCCTGAAAGAATAAACATGACTTTCAAATCGGTTAACATACGAGAAGGATGATGGTGGGTGAGGGATACTGTTTCATTCTAAACCAATTTCCAGGGATGCCAATGGAAAATTCTCCAAAATACATATAAGGAAACCTTAACCTCACAAACAGCTACTTCTATAATGATGAGAGGGATGCCTGGGTGGCTCAGTCAGTTAAGCATCCAACTTCAGCTCAGGTTATGACTTCAATGTTCGTGAGTTTGAGCCCCGCATTAGGCTCTGTGCTGATAGCTCAGACCCTGGAGCCTGCTTTGGATTCTGTGCCTCCCTCTCTCTCTGCCCCTCTCCTGCTCTCTCTCTATCCATCTCTCTCTCTCAATAATAAATAAACATTAAAAAAATTTATAATGATGTGAAATCCACCAAAGATTATTTTTCAATAAATTATATGAGTGGTTTTGGAGATAACAGTTAGTCAATAAACATGTTTAGCTAACTATTGTTCCCTTTTATTCAAATTGGGAACGACTGATATAAAATATTTATCTGGCTAATTCATTCAGGTTCCAGATCAAAGACAAATTCTTCATGAACGTCTGGCCTAAGTTACAGTTGCCATAAAAGCATACCAATCCCTCTGTTTCCTTTGGTATCACAGTCATTACAGCTCGTTAGGGAGACATTGGCTCATGAAAGATGCAGGCAGATGCTATTGTTCAAAACTTTGATCTGCCTCTTACTAGTTATTTGCCCCAAAGCAGGTCACCTCTGTCTTAGTTTTCTCATCTATAAAATGCCACTGCTAAAAAATAGATCCTGCTTCATAAAGATTATTGTGAGGACCCCGCGAGTTAACATATTACAGGTACTTTTATGAGTAGCTGGCAATGACACTCACAGGTAAGATGTAATTGTTACCATTTCTTTTATTTGGCTCTTCTGATAATCTGTCTGTTCCATAAAGACCATTTCTCTTTCTGCCCTTTATCCTTAACAATGAGCACATGGCTAGATGTGAAAAATGGTCAGCAACTATTTATTAAATGAATGTGCAAGCCTTGCTATCATGAGAATGGAATCAATGACTGAATATAAGCACTAATGATGTTTGAGAACTTCCATCATTTTTCTCTGCCAATTTCCTTATTCCAATATGCTCTTCTTTATTGTAGACCTTTTCCTAAGGTCTTTTCTCAAAGATATTTTTACACAGCATGTCCTCACCAAACAAGGGATAGAGTCTTCTTAGACATTAATTCATTCAGTAAATAATTTTCAGCACCTGGTATGTGTATAAACTAGCACTGAAAAGCATTTAAAGAAACATCTCAGGTACTCAGTTTGTCCAGAGATCTAAAGTATCTGTGGTCATAAGCAGTGAATTAGAGGTATTGCTCTTTGCTGCCTCATTTCAGTATTCTAAGTACAGCTTGGCTGTCTCTGGAGCTATACTTCAATGCCACAGGGAAAATCGATAGTAATAACACAAGATGCTGAGAGTAGGGGTTACGTTTCTCCATTTTCTAAACTAATCTTCTAGTCTGAGATTTTCCTGTGAACTGAGAAAATATTGAACTGTCCAGAATTTGGGTGAATGCTGGCAAAGAATATACAAAAATAATATGCAAAAAGATATTTTATTTTAGTCATTTTAATGGAATATTTAATGGAGTTAGTACTAGATCTGGCATCCGAACATTTTCTTTAATTTTCTAGCCAAAGTAAAGTGTTGATTTGGCAATTTTCTCCTTTCCGTGTTAATATTTCTAAAATGGAAAATTTGAGTAAGAAAGAGTCCAGGTTTGTTCCCTTCCCATGCCAAATAAACATTGTATTTTAATTGTCAATTACAAATTTCCTTGGAGTCTCACAGGAGTGCCATATGCTTCATATATATATCATATTATTTTATCCCTCGAGTTTTATTCAGTTTTATAACTTGTACTTTTGCAATGCTTATTCTTTAGAATAATAGTGTTAACAAAATAAATTATACTCAAGGTTAGTCAAAACAGGCATCTTTCATGGCTTCAGTTTTTTTTAAAGGTTTAGTAGTATCAGAGTTTTTATATGCAACCTGGATCTTGCACATTGTAATATTCAGGGCTGGATTATTTTACAGAATGCAATATTCGATTGATTTCTACTGCAACAAAAAATCGATCATATGACAAATCAGAAGATATTGTGAATCAGAAAGTCAAATTACTTAGTAGTGTGGATATCATCAGGATTTTGTGCAGTTAGTCAAGAGTGATGCATGTAGTCAAAGGGGGAGAGGGTCCTTGAATTTTAAGAACTGTTAGTCAGGATAGGCTAGCTGCAGTGAGACACCATCAAATCCTCAATGGTTTAAAACCACACTCACACACTCTTCATGTTAAAATGCAGTTCAGCCTGTGGGCCTCCGCTCATCAAAGTCATGAAGGAACCCAGGCTGGCGGACTCCAACACAGCTCACATTTCCAAGCTTCTTGCCTCAGGAGAAAGGAAATGTGGTGAATCACATTCTGATTCAGAAAGCTTCCTGTACATGGCTAAGCCTAACTCAAAGAGGACAGAGAAGTATAAGCTTACTTTACGATGTGCCCAAAAAGAGGAGCATCAAAATACTTAGGATACAAGTTAGCTATAAAACTGTTCTTATCACTATGGTCATTAGGTGCTACAACTTACATCCTTTTTGCATTACACACCATTGTTACTCATCAAATCACATTATTCTTTTTTTTAATTTACCATCTTAATATTTTATTTTTACTTTCTTAAATATTTACTTTTGAGAAGGAGAGAGAGATCATGATCAGGGGAGGAGCAGAGAGAGAGGGAGACAGAATCCCAAGCAGGCTCCACGCTGACACACTGCAGAGCCCAACACAGAGCTCAAACTCACAAACCCGTGAGATCATGACCCGAGCCAAAACCAAGAGTCAGATGCTTAACTGACTAAGCCATGCAGGCACCCCTAAATCAAGATAATTCTGTATGGCCCACTGTCTTACTGGTTATTGGGTTAATTTGAGGGGCAAGGTGGCAATTCTTGAGAATTCAGTGATTTTATGACCAGTGAAATAGCTGAGTTCTATTTCTTTCTTTCATGTATTTTCTGACCTTATAGCAACAGGATCACATGAATTCCCATACTGAGTCAGACCCATGGTCATTCCAGCCAACAATTTTATCCTTGGGGAAAAAAAATGAGTCACTTCTATTATTTCTCCATTGTTCTTAAAGAAAAATGAGAACTATTATAAGAATTGCTATTTTAAAAATAGATGAATCTATTTAATATGCATAAAGATGAATATGCACTTTCTAAAAATCAAATATTTCTTTCTTGAATTTCATCAAGTCCCAATGAAAAATACAGCATATTAAAATTCAGTTTTAAAGAAGTATTTTTAAAACAGTTTTGAAAGTTATCATAGAAAAAATAAAATAGTTACTTTTGAACAAAGGAAAGACAGTGAATCTCTAGTGATTCCATTTACCCAGTCTTATAATTATAGGTCCAAAAAATTATGATATTGTTTTAGAATCACAACATTTTTTTAAGTAGCCTCCACGCCTAATGTGGGGCTCAAACTCATGACCCCAAGATCATGCTCTACCTACTGAGTCAGCTCAGCACCCCTAGAATCATAATATTTTAAAACAGGGGGGAAAAAAGCAGGGAATTCCTCTAAGACCATAGCCTCAGCCCAATCATTTAACAAATGAAGAAACTGAGACCTAAGAAATATTCTGGTGAATACCTGCCTTACTAATATTAAGTTCAACAGGGGAAGATATCAAACTATGAATTCTACAACAGATTAGTTATAATATATAACAATGTGTCTGCAGTATAATAAGTGCTCAATATTATTGTTACACTTTAGCGGTAGTCCTTTATTCCAACTTTTCTTCTAATATTTTATTCCCAAGTACACCTGGCATATAAACATTTAGCTTCTGATTAAACACTTCCAGATCTACAGAGTTTTCAAGGCAATTAGAAAGCTTTCTTGGTTATGTTTCTGAAATGTGTTGGAAGAACTTAGGTATTAGTGACCATAAATTGTCAGTTTATTCTATGTCTTTCCAATTACAAAAAAAAATGTATAATGGCTTGACCACAATAATAATGCCATAATATTTGGTTAATTTTCTTACTTATACAGAATTCTGCTTAAAATGTTTTTTTCCTATTGAAATATAGACTTAGATGCAGTATATTCATTGGAAACACTAAAATTTTTGTCACATCTAACTGCAAACACCAAATTTCAAACATGAGATACTGTGACTTTCGTTTTTTTCAGGGCCATGAGTCATTGTTCCTTTAAGGCTTAGCGTTCCTACTTAAATAAAAACTTGGTAGATGTCATTTGGCAAGTTGGCTGGGGGATAATTATGTTTGGAATAACACATGCCTTTTTCATCTAATCATCTTCTGGATGAATTATCAAAGACTATAGGACAAGCAAAACAAAGCATTCATGTAAGTATTAGGGACAGTTTTATAAAATGGAGACCCCAAATAACTGTGAAATGTATGACAAAAGGAAATCAATTTAAGTGAATGTTTGCAAGATAATAGCCAATGTAAAAAATTATTCCTTGAGAGGAATGCTAGCAATGTTATAGGTCTAGGCAACAAAGCCTTTTTTAAGAAAAAAAAAAAGTCTGCCTCTGGTAGCATTTAAATTTGTATCACATTGCTTTTTGACCATGTAAAATTAATTTGTATAAATGATTTCAAAGGAAACCAATAAAGCTATGGATATAATCCAGAAAGAGAAAGAACAGTAAACAACCCTTTATTATTCTGAGTAGGAAAACTACCTGGCTCTTACGGAAATGCTCCAAATGACTCACACTGCTATTAAATGTTTCCTTCTCATAAAGTCAATTATCAGCATTTTTAAGTAATAAGCTGTTTTCAGAAAAACATACAAACTGAAAGCAAATCATGGAGGACTAATACATGATGTGAAATTTGCTATTTCAGTTAGGTCATCAAAACAAAGTCTCACCTATCTATATGATTTTGATTGCCACATTCTTAGGGGCTTCTAATTTATATATTTACATATGTGTGCATATATAATAAATACACACTTTTGTAAATATGTAAATAAACATATGTATTTTGACAGGGATGGCCAAATTGCCTTCCATGGGTGGTGAACTAGTTTAAGCCTAGTGGAAGAGTGTCCAGTTTCCTTGCTATGGATTATCAAACTTTTGGAAATTTGTGATTCTCATAAGGGTATTAAGGATATCTGACTTCTCTTATTATGAATGAGATTCAACATCTTGTCATGTATTTTCAAACAATTTGCACAACATTTTCTGTGAACATTCTGTTTCTGTTAATATTCTTTTCCAATTTTGTTGTTATTATTGCTGGATTGTTAGTCTTTTCCCTTTCCATTTTGGTAAGTTGTCTAGATTTGGGGAAGACTTACACTGTTCTATAATATAAATTGTAAACATTTTTCCAGTTTCTCCTTTGTCATTTGAGTTTACATATATTCTTTTTTTTCTATGAAGAAACTTAATACCTTTGTGTTGCCAAGTTCATCAATTATTTCTTCTTATGGTTTAAAGATTTTTTTGTCAATGACAGATTATTGAAGAGAGTACAAAGAATTCTGTTATGTTTCTTTCATAACTTTGTTTAAATTTAAATCATTTCTCCATTTGGAAATGGTGAAGCTTGGATCCACATTTTTTCTTTTCTAAATAGGTATCTAATTGTCTCAACAATTCCTGGTTTATTTTTCCCCACTAATTGCTATTCCATAATATTCACATAATAAGTAAGCATGTGTATTTGGGTTGATTTCTGCATCTTTTGTTGTTTTGTTCTTTTGCTCTCTCTCTCTCTACTCATAAATAAGTCATTATAATGTGTTTTAACCTGGTAAGGCTGGTCCCTCCCATTTCATTGCTTTTCTATTTCAGAATATGGTTGCATAGTGTCATTTATTTTTTTCTTCCAAACTTTAGAAAAATCCTGTGTAGTTCTGAAAAATAAAATATTACCAGAATTGCTTTTATTTGTAAACTAATCTGAGAGCCAATTGAGAGCCTTGTATTAATCTTCCTCTCCAAAACACAGTATGTCATTCCATTTATGTTCATGTTTTCTTTCATGAAAGAAAGGATAAGGATAGTTTTATATTTTTCTATGTTTTGCTTATTCTTGCTACATTCAGTCCTCAACAGTTGTTTGTTGCAATTATAAATAAGGTCTTTATACCTTGTAACAAGTTATTGTTTATATATAACAGAGGCTATTGACTAATGTAGATTATACTAGTACCTAACTAAATTATTTTTTTATCTTTATTGAGGTATCATTGACAAAATTGTAATATATTCAAAGTGTACCACACAAGCATTGTGAAAGGATTCCCCCAGTAAAGTTAACTAACATATGTGTCACCTCACATATTTACCTTTTGTGTGTGTGAGAGTACTTAAGCTCTCTCTTAGCGAATTTCAGTTGTACTACACAGTATTATTTACTAGTGTCACCATGTTATACGTTAGACCTTCAGATCTTACTCATCTTACAACTGAACATTTTTGTTCATTTGTTGGTACCTTTTTACCAACTTCTACCCATTTCCCTCCATCCACCACCCCCTAGAAACCACCATTCTACATGCTGTTTCTATGAGTTTCTATGTTGCCAAATACCTTTTAAGTATCAATGAATAGAATAATTTTGTTCTGTTTGAACTAATTAGTCTAAAATAAGTGAATGAATTTAATAACATTAAACTACTTCTGTATTCCTAGAAAAGTCCTCCTTGGTCATGATGTATTTTCTTATATGGTGCTGATGGATTCTATTTGATAAATTGTATTATTTAATATTGAAATGTATGAGTATACATGTTCTATAGTATACTTTTTGTGTAATTGTTGTCGAGGTTGGGTATTCATGGTTTAAATAGATTTTGGAAATATTTTCTTTTTTTCATATGCTCCGTAACATTTTAGTAACACTGGAATTATAATTGCAAATATTTACTCTGATCTATGGCGGGGGGTTCTGATAAGAGTAACTTGATCTGTGACAACAGTCTGCTTTTTGCATCATGTTTTCTTCTGCTGTCTTGTCTTAGTTACCATAATACCACTTTTTATAATTACTTGACATTCAATAGTCAAATTTTCCTATAAGACGTTTACCTACCTGCAAAGGGGCCACAGCTATTTAGAGGCTAGCCAAGTTTCAGCTGCCACCAAAGAAAGCATTTTCCTGAAGAAGAAGCTCATGGCTACTAAGTATACTTCTTGGTGTACCACTCTCCGACCCTTCTGTGTTTCTGAGCTCAGCTGGGTGTAATTATAGGTAAAGACCGGGAATGTGATTCTACTACCAGTCAGTTCCCCAGTGCACCTCCTATTACAGGGGAGGCTTTGTCCCTCCAGGTGGGCCCCTCACCTTGAGGAAGTGTACTTGCGCCTTCTCCTGGGGTCTGCTGCATCTGGAGCCTCGCCAAAGGATCTCTTCACTTCCCTCACCTTCCTTTCAATGGCTGCTGTAAGAATTCAACAGCTTTTAGCTACCTTTATATTTTTGCTTTCTTCCTTCTAGTTTCATTAACAATAGAGTTTCCTGTTTTTATTCCCCTTTCTTATTACTCTTGTATGACTTTCAGTGGAGACAGGGAAAATGATGAGTTACATAGCCATGAATCTAAAGACCGAAGGGTATTTTTAAAGAAAAGCCTTGAAAAACCCATGCAAATTGGTGTTGATGCCTGTGGCTCTGATATGGGCCCACCTTCTTTCACAAATAATAACTATTTGGCCTCTTGGTTACTTGAAATTCCTGCCATTGAGAAGTCTAGCAAAGAATTGCTTTTCTCTTTATTGTGCTGTATGTCACGCCTTGTAACACTTCAGCTGTTTGCAATATTACTTTGTGATAAACAGATATGACTTATTTAAATACTAGATTCTCTTGAACACAAATTGTGAGTGCTCAGTAACTTTGTAAAGCAATCCTTCCTTAAACAGCAGTACTTAACAATATTCATAAAATGCAGAACTATCATACATTTGAATTATCATGTTTTACCATGCCTGACTTACGAACAGTGTTTCAAGAATACATCATTACTATGTAAAGAGTGAAGCTACTGCTTCAGTTGACAAGTATTTTTAACAAATATAACCATGAAGAATGACTTTAAAATGCCACCCGATCAATGCAACAAATTAAAATGATTGTATATGTTCAATAATCTTATACTGAGATTATGCATATGTATATGCAGGGAATTTCATCAAGATTATGTAGAAGTTTTCCTCCAAAATTGATCTCCTTCAGTAACGAAAATGTGATTGGATAGTTTTCTGCTGGCAAAATAAGATTTCACTTTATTTTCTTCCAAGGCACACTGTAAATATTCTGCAATAAGTTATGATTTGGAAGTAACTAGTAATGGAAATATCACTGATTTGTCTTTAAAATTGTCTGCACATCAGGGGCAAAGCCAAGTTTATAGATAATCTGAAATTAGAACTGAGATTTTTATTTTAAAATACCTATTTACCACTCACTCTCAAATATGGCATTTACAAGTAACCATATTATACATTAGGGGAAAACTACATAAAATGCGTGGAAATCTTTTAGAAGTTATTGGCAATTTAGTGGAGTATTCAAAAGATCAGGCTTGGCAGCCATCCCACCTGGATTTGGGTCTTATCTTTACCAATTAAGAGCTATTGTGACTTCAGGCAAGTAATTAGATCTCAGTACCTTAATTTCCTTATCCATTAAATACTCCTTTTCACAATTTGCTCTAAAACAAACTGCTGCAAGGATAAAGAGAGGTCATATGTGTAAAGTACTCACAACAATGCCCAGCACAGAGTGGCAGCTATTACCGTAGGAGACATCCTATTGTTCCAAGACCAAATTTTGAATAAATGCTCTATTTGAGGCATAACATAGTCTTCACAGATATCTCAAAGCTAACTATGAGATTAAAGAAAACGGGTGGATCTAAGTAAAGACTTCCCACCGCAAAGGAATTTTTGGAAGAAAGGAAGACGAAGGCTTCAGGTATTTAATGCAGAAGGAAATTACCTAGCTTGAGGTATTAGATTTGTCAGCACTTAAAAGCCTCCCCCAAGTTATCTTATTCATTTTCAATATTATTTAACTCATTTGGGAAAAGGTAACCTAAATATCATATTGAACAACGCTATCATTTTTGCACAGACATGATAGAGAAGGAAAGTGTGCAGAGGATAATATAGAAGCCTGCAGTGTGTGAGAAATAAAATTCCATAACCAATCATAAGATGTTTTCAGTGTATTAAATCACAGTTAATGTTTATAGCAGATAAGAGAGGGCCATATATAGCTATGTCAAGACGTCCTGATATCAGATATGAAGCACATCCAGTCTGGGTGAGCAGAGAATTTTATTTATGTTATATTACAAGAAACCTAAATATTTATTAGTCATGATTTTACTGAAATACGGTGTCAACTTGAAGTGCCAACTCCCCAAAGGATGTAAAAGACCTAAGCTAACTTGAAAAAGAGGAATTAAAAAAATCTCTTTAGAAAAGTTCTAGGAAGAAAGTTACAAATTATGGTCACTACCCTACAAAGCAGATGTCAAAAATCAACGTGACCTTCCCTTTAAGAATGTGATTGATTTTTATTAAAGTGACACTAAGCAATTGTTCTCTGTGTATAAAACATAGCTCTTCCCAGGCTCAAGACCACACTTGCTTACCAAGAAACTCTTTGATGAAATTTCCCTATCCAGAAAAGAAAGATAATATTTGTTTACCAGTGACCTCTCAAATTTGTATACACATAGCATGCAAGCTAAAGTAAAAGTACTATATAACTAAGAGATGTTATTATTACCTCCATTGATAGTTTTACAGAATAGCCATAATTCTTAAGAAACCAGACTAATTGAAAACAAAATTTCAATTAGAACTAAGAACAAATTTGCTGATTATCACTGTGATAAACATGAAACTAGATTCTTTGGGGGAGGAATAAATGCCATTTCATCTTCAGGCCTTTTAAAAACAGAAAGAAGGGGCACCTGGGTGGCTCAGTCAGTTAAGGGTCGGACTTCGGCTCAGGTCATGATCTCATGGTTCGTGGGTTCGAGCCCCATATCAGGCTTGGTGCTGACAGCTCAGAGCCTGGAGCCTGCTTCAGATTCTGTGTCCCCCTCTCTCTCTGCCCCTCCCCTGCTTGCACGTGTTTCTCTCTCTCCCAAAATAAATAAACATTTTAAAAATTTAAAAACAGAAAGAAAACTATCCTACTAGGTTATGCAGGTCAGTTTAATTATCTATTGGCATAGGAAATGGGAAGGTGGAACAAGATCCTTTGAGTATCTGAAGAGATCTGGGATTCTATGCTCATGAATGTGTCCTGCAGTGACATGCAGCTAGCAAAGATGCCCACCTCTGCCCATCATTGACCTAGTCATGAGAGGAGAAGCAGCTTTACCCACATATATGACCCAATGTTTTCTTTGATTTTCCAAATGTATTACCACTTAATATGCTTGAATTCCCATAGCGTAAATTTCAAATATTGGGGAAAGGTCATTAAATTTTAATTTGTGAGCTGAAAATGAGTGTTACTTGCAAAGGTTACTGTTTTCATCACTGCAGTAGTAGTGAATTTTGCCTTGTACTTCAAAAACATTTTTTATACTGGTGAATGTAAGATACTGACAAATTCAATCATGTGTTACAATTAGTGTTTTTTTTTAATTTTTTTAATGATTATTTATTTTTGAGAGAGAGACAGAGAAACAGAGTGTGAGCAGGGAAGGGGCAAGAGAGAGAGACAGAGAGGGAGAGAGACACAGAATCTGAAGCAGGCTCCAGACTGTGAGCTGTTAGCACAGAGCCTGACGTGAGGCTCGAACTCACAAATCGCAAGATCACGACCTGAGCTGAAGTCTGACACTTAACTGAGCCACCCAGGTGACCCACCATTATTGTTTACTATCAGCACAAAGTATCTTCCAATACAAAAGTGAAATGAAGTAATTTTTTAAAGTATTTCTTGTACTCAAGAAATAAAAGAAGATCCAACAGTCCTATTATTAGATATAAATAAAATTTATCTCTGGAAAAATAATTCTTTGTATATTTTATGCATTTATTCAAGATTTGTATCTTGCTATATCTTGATGTCAGAGGACTTGAGACAGCTTGCTAAGAGTCAAGGAAACATTCCAGCATCAACGAGTATATCTAAAAGCATTAATTCATTGATTCCTTCATTCACCTATTCCTTCAACAAATATTTATTTGTTGTCTACCAATCACTGAGATGGGAGTTTAGAGATATGAAGATGAGAGAGATGAAGATGAGAGAGAGAGGGAGAGAGAATAAATCTCAAGTAGGCTTCGTGGTCAGCAGAGTCTGATGCAGGGCTCGGATCCCACAACTCTGGGACCACCATCTGAGCTGAAATCAAAAGTCAGATGCTCAACCAAGGCTCTACCCAGGGGCCCCAAAGCAAATTATTTTAATATTGTGTTAATAATATTAATATTTCTATAAATAATATTTTAAGAATTATTTTAATAATTTAAAATAATTTAAAATTATTAAATTAAATTATTTAAAATAATTTAATAATTATTTTAATACATGGAATAGACTTTTTAAAATTACACTCCTACTAACTCCCTAAATAAACAAAATGGCCCTGGCAAGGATTGCTCACTGTTCTCTCACCCTACCCTTTACTTTTTCCCCTCCTCATAGAATAACATCAATGAAAAAAATCACTGGCTTTCTAGGCTTAGGACAAACTAGGATTCAAGTTACATGGTTCTCATTGAGCCTCAGTTTCCTTATTTTTAAAATAGAGATGATAAACTCACCTCTGACTTTTTGATGACAAGGAAAAAGAAAAGTTTTTCTTTTTTGATATTTTGTAAGCATTTCATAAATGACAGTTACTGTTACTAACAGTAATGATGTTGTCATGCTCTCCTCTCTGTACTTAATACCCTATCACCATCCACCCTGATAATATTCTTTCTGACTCTAAAGCTCTATATTTCATGTAAAACTTACTTTTAATTTGCTCATTCTTCTAATATGATTACTCCTCTGCTACAGAGTAAGGTTTTTACATTATATACTCCATAGGACATCTAATGAATATGTTTTAAGTTGAATTAAGCTCACCTAGCCTAGAAGGAATAAGAGAGAGAGAGAGAGAAGAAATGATATGTTAATTGATATATTTATTAAAGGTCACACAACAAGTTAGGGGCAGAAGTGGGGCTGGAGCCAGGCTTCCTGATGCTCAGTTTAAATGATACTGTCTCCTAGAAAGCATGGCTATTTATCTTCACAGACTAAATTTATTCTCAACTCATCACTTATCCAATCCTTGTGAGGAATTAGTCAAATGGATAATCAGTCCAATTAACTGTAGCAAATACTTATATTTACTAATATTTACTGAGTGATATATGTGTGATATATGTGAGGATTACTTACTTAATCCTCATAAAACCCTGTGAAGAGGACATTAATATTATTCCCCAACTTATAAATGAGGAGACTGAGTCATGGAGGGGATAAGTTACTTCCTCAAGGTGATGCTACTAGCGAATGGCAGCGTCAGGATTCAAACCCAGCTTCCATGGTCTTAACCAGTTGGTGTACTGACTCTCATTTTTCATTTCATCTTACACACTCATTTAAAAGTGTACAATTATTAAAACATTTCATACCAATAAAGTTTATCTCTTGTGAATTATTGTCTCTCAGTGACCCTGGGGACTTTGTTTGATTAGTTCCTCTTACTTTTCCAAATCACTCTCAGAAGTTTTTAAGTGCAGAGAAGCCCTTCTGTTCACTACAGATATTAAAACGAGAGCAGAAATTATATTTCACCCCGATTGCCCTTACTTTAATTTCCATCTGATATAGGTTTGGGGGAATCATCAGACCTCTTTTTTCAAATATTTCTAGGTATCCTCCTGAGCATATTGTTGTGTGCTTTTTTGGGTGTTTTTTTTAATTTAGTTGTTTGTTTTCTGTGTTGTTGTCATTGTTGTTAGTCTGCCCTCTTGATATTACGTATGGATGCCATGCTTGGTTGGTCAATGGGATTTGAAGTGCGGTGATGTGTATTGCCTGGCGGAGAAAGCATGAAGAGTCCATACAAGATTTCTACATCCCCTCCCCATTGTGAAGGTCATCATAGAGACAAGGGTTAAGATAAAACCTGAGTCCCAGAATAGCCATGCAGAACACAGGCCTCCCGGCAATTCATAATGAGCACATAGCCTGAACAACAGACATTTCTTAAGTTAACTCCTGAGATATTTATGGCTACGACCAAAACCAGTTTATCCTGATTCTTTTGAGGTCTAATTATCATTAGAAATACTTTATATAGTTTACATATTTATCCAAAGCATTTTAATTTTAGAATAGTGGCATCCTTTGCCACTACATGGCATCCTTTGACTCAACTTTTACACTTTGTAAGTTTTCACAGCATGTGTATTCTATAAATGTAAACCATTAAAACATTGCTTAGGTGTTAAGACAGGTTTTTAAGGCCTAATCAGCACTGAAATAGTCTGTGCTTTCACTTCCAGGGATGGTCTGTGGGATATGAAGTTGTTCATAATTATACATATGATAGTGTCATGAATGTGCAGTTTTTATTTTTATTGTTATTTTTGAGTTGCTATGAAGGTTTTGCTCACTCTTCTTTCTTATCTCCAGACTTCTGGGCATAGGATACTTCACCAAAACATTTTCATATTGTTTTAATAGAGTTTGATTAAGTTTTCAATTACAACATTTACTTCCGACTCTTACACTAGCTGTTGACTCTAGCTGCAGCACATAATGTGTGTGTGTGTGTGTGTGTGCACGTGCGCGCGCACACTCATCACAGTCTCCAAGAACTGATTTTGATAAATCTTTAGAGAGCCTTCCGTGGACTGCATCAGTGGTTGACTCATTTCAGCTTAGATCATTCTGGAACTTCATTTTTCTAATGGTCAACCCTTGATTATTAAAACTCGTGGAAGGAAGCAGCACTATACATAAATTCAAAACTAGAACTGATCCAAAAGGTATTAATATTTGGCTCTGGAGATCATTATATAACATTTTATGAAAGCAGCATCTTTATTACCCCAGTTTTGCAGCTTCTGGCCCTCCCTGGACATATATTAAGTGAGCATGGAGGTGGAACCCAGCAGTGTCCTGGCGGAGGGAAAGGCCATCTGCCCCTGACATTTACCACCTCGTTTTTTCTCCATAGTTGATATGTTTATTAAGTAGATATCTGATTACTCTTTATCCGCTCAGTATACATCTATCCAGAAGCTGAATATGCTGGAAAAGTCAGCCTTTCTAGTTCTGAAAAACATCCTATGTGCCAGGAAAAAGCCATTTTTAATTTAGATTTTGCTCTCAGGTTTTATTGTATTTCTGTCAAATTTTTCCTGAGTCATGCAGCTTCTTAAATGTCCAACTCTCTTTCTCTTTTTTGAAACTATGGTGTTTTACACTAAGTCCACAATAGTTTGTTTTTGTTGTTGTTGTTGTTGTTGTTGTTGTTTTAACAGATGAGTGGTTGAATGGATTCATATTTAATAAACATTATAATAAGTATTACAGTAGAATATTATGTGAACACCTTAAAGAAGTAACGGTCGAGTTTGACAGAATATTTGAATCATGTGGGAAGCTTTAATTCTTGGGCTCCATTTTCAGAGATTCTAATCAAGTTGGCCTAAAGGGGTCCCTGGAAAATCATCATTTTTTAAAAGCCCCTTGGATTATTCTATGTGCAGCCAAGGTTAAGAGCCATTGCTTAGAGTCAGAGAGAATGACACTTCATTCCTCACACTTATGAAGTATTTTTTGATGTGTTTTGGATCATCACAGCTTCTAGTACGGGGATTGTTTTTTTCTTGTGTGGTATTAGTCCTCATTTTCCTCTTACTTCTGTGCTTTCCTGTTTTCCAAAGGCATTGAAGCAGTTCTGAGAAAGACGGCTTAAGGCTCCTAAAATTATGAAGTTCTACTAATTAAGATTGCTCTCTACATTTGCCAATTCCCTTCAGCCAAAGACCTCCAGAAACGCATTTGTGAACAACAAAGTTAGGTTTCTTATTTGCTGCAGCGAGAGAGACTGCAGCCCATAGGTAATGGTGGAGAAGGTATCTCAGAAGGGCTAACAGGGGACAAAGATACTTGTAGGCTTGGGGACAGTCTTGACAGGTGTTGATTAGAATGTGAAAATTAAGAAGTTGCTGGAACAGTTGGTGGTCTTAATTTTGGAACACAAAAGTTTATGAGGAGATAAAGTTAGATCAGTTTGTCAACAGTCTTATCTTGGGACATACCCATTTGAATGAGCTGGTGTTAAAAGCATTAGAGTTGGTAGTTGATGATGGACATGATGGTTCTGATTTGGTACAATTTATCATGTTTGGGATTGTGAGTATTAATTCTTTAGTTTTCCATCACAGCATATCTACTGTGCAGCAGAACTTTTTTACGTTACAAGATTTGTGGGGGAAAATGGCCTTCCATCTTTCATAGAGTAACACTTAGCTATCTATGGCCATAAATCAATATATTACATATTCCAGGTTAAAGGAAAACTAGATGAGCCATTCAAAATCTATTTAATAAAGTTTTTACTCTTACTCATATGGATACCAAACAAAACATTGTTCTTGTTTGCTGACTCAAAAACACAAAGCCCAGCAAGGTAAGCCACCTCTGATTTCTGATTTGGAGTGCTGATGCAGATCGATTCTGGAGGCCATCAAGGGTTGGGGGTTGTAGTCTTCATGAACATCACAGAAAAATGTCAAGGGGATTGTGACTCACTGGGGATGGGATTCCTCCTAATTTACCCCACGTTGCAAAGAAATGGTATAAATTTAGAAGAAAGAAATAAGTATTGTTTGCAAGTCTGATGTTTTTATTTGTTTATTTGTTTTGGAAATTCAGAATGGGCAATATAGTCTGTATCCCTACACATAAAATCATAGAGCTGAATTTAAGAGTTGTTTAAGTAAGTGCTTAGTAAACATTTCTTACTATTTTCTATAAAAGATTTACTGTATTTTCCATAAAATGATAAACCTGGTATTCAGGTGTAGCCATATAGTATAAAAAGTTGAGTTTCAAACACATTACAGTTGCATCTTCAGTGTTCTTAGCAGCATGGCTTTGGAATAAAAGTCGCGAGGTGGAACCCTGATGGGACGCCACTCACACTGTGTTATCTAGGACACGTTGAATTACCTGTGGTTTTAAATTTGAAGTTTTTATTTTTAAAAATTTCAATTTGAAATCATTTCAGATGTGTAAAATGTTACAAAAAATAGCACAAAGAAATTCCTATGTACCCTCACCCAGCTTCCCCAAATGTTAACATTTTACATAACAACATTGGAGTTTTTAAAACCAGGGAAGTAATATTGATACAGTACTATTAATTCATCTAAGGAACATATTCAATTCTTGTCAATTGCTACTGATACAGTTTTACTGGGCCAGACTCCAGTCTGGAATCAGAGTGCATGTAACTGTCATGTCCCCTAAGGCTCTTTTAATCTCAGACAGTTTTCCTTTTTCTTTCAGGACTGACACTTTTGAAAATTACAGTTGTTTTGTAAAAAAAAAATCTTTCCATTTGGCTTTGTCTGGTTTTTTTTCCCTCTTAATTAAAATTAGGTTATTTATTTTTTGGTAAGAATCCCAGACCAGTGACGTTGTGTCTTTTTCAGGGCATCATATCAAGAGACATGATGTTGCTTTTTCTCATTAGTGTTGATATTAACTTTCTTTGATCAGTTGGACAAGGTGGTGTCTGCCAGATTTCTCCACTATGAAGTTGTTAGTTTTTAAACAAATGATTAAAAAATAATTTTTTTAATGATTGTACATGCTCTCTCTCCCTCCTTTCTTCTCTTTCCAAGTAAAAGATAGTGGAAAATTTTGAGAGCCACCAAATAATAGGCAGTTATTTCCCTGCCTATTCTATATTTTTTTAAATTTTTTAATGTTTTATTTATTTCTGAGAGAGAGAGAAACAGTGTGAGCAGAGGAGGGTCAGAGAGAGAGAGAAGGAGACAGAATCTGAAGCAAGCTCCAGGCTCTGAGCTAGCTGTCAGCACAGAGCCTGGTGTGGGGCTCGAACCCACGAACTGTGAGATCATGACCTGAGGTGAAGCCGGATGCTTAACTGACTGAGCCATCCAGGCACCCCTTAGAATAGTGAATTATTCTGAATTGAAGACTCAATTTTGTAGGAACATGGTCTTCTACAAGTTGTCCTGGGTAATTTGGCCAATAGTACGTTTTGAAAACTTTGTCCGAGATATACTTAAGCCCCAGCAGCAGCCTTATGGTAGAGAGAAAGAAAAAAATAAACTGCATTCTGCTCCATCCTAGAACTTAAAGCTTTCAAGATAAAACTAGAATTATATGTCTTTCTAGCTATTTCATTAACAAAACAAAAAAAAATAGACAATTACATGCTGTGCTGCATAGAAATTCACTATAAATTCCCTGTGTTTACTTAAATAATCCTTCCCTCGGGTTTTCTTTTTCTACTAAAGCCACACGTGTTTGGTCTCAACCCATTCTACAATTCGTGAATAATTTAGAGAAAGTACCTTGAAAGCGGAATCACTTAGAATCCAATATACATTTGGCAGTGCAGATGAAGAATCCAGATTTTCTACTTGGATAACTTGAATATGACTGAGCTCAATCCAAGGTTCACAGAGGCCAGAGCAGTGATCTCACACCTCTCAGAAAATGGGCAATTAATGGCACTTAAGCTGACTGCAACCAGAATACAGGCTGAAGAGAAAAAGCTGAGGCTTTGCAGCTAGAAGCATGATGTTGAAGAATGCCTACAGGGACCAGAATGGGCTGGAACACTCTCTTGCAGTCAGCATCATGAGCAAGAAGCAGGAGATGAATAGCAGAGTCAGAGTGTCAGAGAGCCCATTAGATGCTGAGCCTGGAGCTCCCTCTGCCTAATTAATAAGGAGAAACACCAGTCAGTAGGTTTTGAGCACAGTAACTAAACAGTGACCACCTTGTTTTCTATAAATAACTCTACTTAAGTGAGTTTATGTCTTAGTGTATAATTTAAGCTTAAAAAAGTGTTAACACCTAACAATTTTAATTTACATATTTTAAAACAGTCATAAATTGTAGTCATGCTTAATGTCTTACATGGTGCTTTCATACTCAATATCTTGCTTGATCCTCCTAGCACCCATATGAGTTAAGTCCTTGCCCCATTTTAAAGTTGAAGAAGCTGAATCTTGGAGAGAATTAAGTGGCTTGCATCAGATGACACAATCAAAAAATAATTGGTGTCAGGAAAAATTAAAATTATCGAGATGTTCATATATTTTATCAATGAAGGTTTTTTTTTTAAATAATTCAATGAAGGTTGGAAATACTAAACCTTGTAGGCTAGTCATCTCATGATTCATCACACCAATTCTCAGGATTATGTAATTTTCCTTTGAGTCTTGATCAATCTGTGCAAGGCTATCCTATTTTAATTTCATGGGGCAAGATGACTTTAAGCTGTGAACTGAGATGAGAAAGAAGCCAAAATCATAGGTAGGCTAAGGTCAGCTTCTGAGAGACCATGGGTAGGATACAAAAATCTAACCTGGAAAACCAAAACAGGGTTAAGAGTATGTGTGGTTGGTAGGGCGCTAGGCTACCCCAGAAGTAGGTGTCAAATCTCATCTGTATAAGCATTTCAAATAGAGTAAGACAAACAATCTGAGTTTGATATTGATAGGCCAACTTTGGAAACTGAGGCAAGTACCCAGTCCACCCAGATGGCTTCACCAGAACGTAACCTTTTTGGGAAGAGCTCCATATTTAGACTTATACCTGGAGGTCTGCCTCCATGAATAGAAAAGGCATGGCCCTCTGAAATCGACAAAGATAGGCAAGTGATCGGACTGGCACTAATAAATTGCTTAGTAGTTGAGCAAGCACAAGGAAAGACAAGGAAGTCTGGCATTGATGGTGCCAAGAAAGGCAAGCAATTGGCCATAGTGTCTGGATGATTTGATGATTGCAATTTCAATTTCAATTAGCATAAAACTAATAAAATGGATAAAGAAAAAGGAAACTGAGGGATTTGATATTTATATGAGATTAAAATGCAGGCAAGTTATAAACAACGTGTTGATAACTATGGACAGTAAACATATCAAGTTACCAGGGGTTAGGAGGGAGGGACGGCAGAACAGGTAGAGCACAGAGGATTTTTAGGGCAGTGAAACTATTCTGTAGGATACAATAACAGTGGATACATGTCAGCATGCATTTGTCCAAATCCACGGAATGTGCAACCCCAAAAGAGGAACCTTAATGTAAATTATGGACTTTGCACGATCATGACGTATCAGTGTAGGTTCATCGGTTGTAATGAATATACCCCTCTGGTTGGGAAAGTTGATAATGGAGCAGGCTCTGCATGTATGGAGACAGAGTTATATGGGAAATCTTCTACCTTCTCAATATTGCTGTGAACCTATGAGTGCTCTAAAAAACAAAGTCTACTTTTTTAAAAAGATAGTTAAGAGGGAGTAGGAGGATATGGCTTGAAAATGTGACTCCAGAGTTTAAGATGAAGAATAACAGTGGAGACTATAGGCAGAGATGGGGAGAACAGACATGGTTAACCAAATTATTATCAGAATTTTAGGATAATGTGGTTATTGATTGAGCGGCCCATCCCCATCCTGCCACTTCCAACCTATTCCTATCCGCAGAGTGATTGCTTTAAATGGCAAAACCAGCAGAACATCCCAAAACATGACGCCACTCTCTACCACTTTACTGGGGTACTTTCTATATGAGTATCTGATTACACATCCTTGGGAAAGCTTCCTGAGTCAGATCCATATACTCTTTACCCCAGACTATAATAATTAATAACCACATTAGTGAAAAAGCAAAATGTTTGACTGTGATTTTAGAGGATCTTGGCATATAATCAGAGAGCATCCTAGGCATTGTTTGGATTTACAAAAGAAATTCCATTATTTTTCTTGCTCAGCTCATTAAAAAAACAGAACAAGCAACACAACAGACAAAAGAAATATTCTTTGCCTCTGAGAATTAGCATGAATGACTTAACAATGACAAAATTTTCTCACATAAAGAATTTCTAATTTGATGTCCTTAAATGCTTGAAAATATATTGCATTCTATGGATACTCTGCAAAATCTAATAATTATGTAGACTTTCCCTATGAGTTCTGAGACTCTTCCCTTAATTTTCACCATGTTTATGTTAACATTTATTGTTATGGTATTTTCACAGAACAAGCATTGTCATTTGCCAACATTCCTGCAAAAGCACTGTCATTTGAAAACTGTTTTGACATGTAAAAGATGGAATACATTTTCCATCCAAATCTTCAGGAGAATCATAGGATTTCCAGAAACTCATTAAATGAAGAATATCTACATCCAAAAGTCCCATGTTTGAGTCCAAGCTTCACTACTTACAAAGTGTAGTCACACCTTTGTTAGTTTTTACAAAATAGACCATGGAATGCAATATATTTTGAAATATAGAAAATATTCAAGATACAAATTCTTTAAGAAAATTTAGGCAAGATGTTTAATTTATCCTTTTCCCCATTTTCTCATTTATAAAACTGAGATGATAATGGCATTTAACTCATAAGGTTCTTGTAAGGATAATGTAAATCATGTAAAGTGTTTTGAACAGCACCTGGCAGATTCTAAGTGTTCAATAAAATTGACCAAAAGAAATGCTTTCTTAATAATGGCTTCCAGGGGCGCCTGGGTGGCTTAGTCGGTTAAGCGTCCGACTTTCGCTTAGGTCATGATCTCGCGGTTCGTGGGTTCGAGCCCCGCGTCGGGCTCTGTGCTGACTGCCAGCTCAGAGCCTGGAGCCTGTTTCACTCTGTGACTCCCTCTCTCTCTGACCCTCCCCTGCTCACGCTGTCTCTCTCTCTCTTTCCTAGAAATAAATAAAACATTAAAAAAAATTTAAAAAAAAAATAATGGCTTCCATATATTGAATACTTACTCAGTAAAAGATAGTATGCTGGGATCTTTTATATATTAATCTGTTATACTGTATTAAAGCCTTTAGATAAACAATACTATCCCCATTTTGTATATGAGGAAATGAAGGCTTCGGATGGTCATGTAACTGGCCAAAGCCTCCCAGCTGGTGAGGGTCTGAGCTGGGATTTGAATCCTGCACCATAGGGTCAAGAGCCCATCTCATTAGATCCTTTGCTATCCTGGCTTCCTTAGCCTTGTACCTGTGAGAAAATCTCACTTGTATTTTGAAAGAAAACAAATCTTGAATGATTACAATAGTTTTTGCAGCTATGGTCACTTAGAGTTGAAAATACTAATGACTTCTAAGACCAATAGCAGGCATGCTTATTGTCTTATTTTCTGTTTTTAACTTCTGTACATCTGCAGATATCATTGTCTAAAGGTTAAAGAGAGACAGAGAGAGAAGTTAAAAATGTCTTCTACTATATCCCACAGCAGTATCACGTTGTTGACACACTTGTTTAAAGTGAGCTCAGGAAATGGCCTTATTGGCCCATGCACAAGTGACCATGTAGAACTCTAATTCATACGAGTTCTACCACACTATAGGCCTCATGAGACCTTCCAAGCATTCCACCTATGCTTTACACAAACCAGTTCCACGTATATCTAGAAGAAAGAAAATGAATGAACACCAAGTAGGACTTTTCGGATGAACAAAGACTATGCATTTGAGTGCATGTGTCCGATTTGGTCATTGCTTTCTTTTTTAGCAGACTCCACTTTAAAGACTTAAGAGAGAATAGGTGGCCATAAAATTCTCAGCAACATCTATGAATGTGCAAAATTCTTTCTGAAGTCTGAAAGCAAATGAATGAAGCCCTTTTGCACTGCTTCTTGGTTCATGTAAGTGTGGAAGATATAAGCAATGGTTTCAACCCACAAATTTGAAATCCTTCAGTTTTACAGCTGCAAAACTGGAGGTTTGGGGATATTTAAGAGCTTGTTAAAAATTATATGTTTACAAGATGATAAAGTGAGGAATTGGACTCCGCTCTTATTACAATCATATGCTTTTCTTACTGAACCATGTTGCCTTTTTAGTTCAATGGGAAAAATAAACAACAATGACCAAAAAATCACAAGGGAAAAGGAAAGTTTTTAGAATCATCTATTGGTGATGCTCATGTATTATGGATGACCACATGCAATGGGCTCTCACAAAATCAGTCATAATTGAAAAAGAAGGACTACAAAATAATGTAGGTATTTGTTAGTAAATCCTGCCTCCACCAAAATCACAAAATGAGAGCATAGAAAATATGGGCACAAGTGTTTCTTCTTGTTCAATCGAGAATATCTTAGATTCCATGATTTTAAATTTTAAATTTAACCATTACTTTATCAGTCTTTTTATAGACCTTGTATTTAAAGACTTACTATGGTGGGCATAGCAGTTCATAAAAACTGTATTAGAATAGATCAGAGCAGCATTATTGAGAATTTTTTTCTTTTTACAATGTCTTTTGATGGTGGCTCATTCTACATATCAGTCCTCTCCTCCTGGCCTCTGGTGAAACATTTAAACTGCAAATAGATAAAGAGCAAGATGATACATTTCCCAAAGTTCAAAACATATGCATGATCTGCTAGACATCAAAAATTTCTGGACATGAGGGGGAAAAGAAAAGAAAAAATATAGACTGGAATCAGACTGGAATTATTGACTACTCTCTAGTTAGTAAGATCACAGACTTATTGTCTTCCTTATAATTCTCTGTATTTTCTACTTTTTTAAATGAGCATATATTACTTTTGAAATGAGAAAAGGTGTTTTGAAAATGCTTGTGATTAAAATCATATAAAGAAAAAAGTTTTGGCTATAAATGCCTATTACTGAGTTAACCATATGTTAATATTATGGCAAAATATAATCCTCTGGCTTCCCCCAAATACTTGGAGATCTAAAAAAATGGTATTTAAGAAGATAACAATGCTTTATGTGATGGGGAACCAACTGTCATGGTTTGCTCAGAAATGAGGAGTTTCCTGGGATTTAGAATTTTCAGTGCTAAAATTTGAACAGTGTCAAGTTGATTACCATACAGTCCACCAAAATCTATATGGAGCTATGGGTCCACAGTCCTCTCAGGCAGTGTTTATTCCCTAGACAGCTAATCTGGACCATTCACAGAGGCACAGTCAGTTCTCATGGAGTCTATAGATTATTTTCCATCCTTCTAGATCACAGTTTTTGTGGAATCTGTTAGATGTGAAGGTAGTCATTGATTCTGCAATGGACCTGCCCAAATAAGTGGCTATAAATATGCATGTCTGCATGCTCTGGGTTTGAAAGAATGTGATAGTGACTATTAAACAGAGCAGACAGGAGCCCTAAAGCCCTAAAATTGGGAAAAGTTTTATTTTTTTAGTCTTCTAATGCTTTCTGGTTAGTGTTTCACCAGCAGTAACAATCGTGGTTTCTTTCAGGTAATTTACTTTATTCGCTCCTGAAATATTAGCCTAGAAAATCCCAATAAGATCCTTCCAGTTTTCCAATTCTAGAATTTTCTATTAGAGAAAGAAATGGGACGAGAGAAGTGCAGCTAGGGAATAAGTATGGTAAATTGGGGCATGGGGCTCTAGAGATTTTTAGGGCCTGCGGTTTTTAAATGCATTGCCAGAGCTGATCCAGCATCTTTCCTTCCCAGCATTAATAATTACTTGGCACTAAAGAAACACTTGCTGATAGAACATTTTATGGTATGGTGTTTTATTATCTCTGTCTTGGAAAAATGGTAGCCACCGATAATCTAATAGAGAGGAGAAACTCACTTCATTAATTTATTATAGCCCAGAATCCTAGGCAGGGTGTTTGACTACAGGGAATGTTCTTTATTTCTGCCAAATTAAAAAGCTGGTGCAACCCAGTGGATGATGTAAAGCTTTTGGTGAAGGCCTTCTGGATTCTGTTTTCTAATAGAGCCACCAAGAACTTGTTTAAACATAAGCTTTTCCTACCATTTTTATATAAACTTGGTTTCTCCCAATTTATGTGTACTTTAATAATAAACTCACACTGGCAATATTGGGCAGTTATGTCATTACCAACATGGTGCCATAGAGTCAGAGACCTGAGCCATGAGCCCAGCAGTGCTACTGATCACTGTGTGTGTGACCTTGAGCACAGCTCTTAATCACCCTAGGCCGTGGCTTCTTTATCTGTGAGATGGAAAGGTTGGAGAAAGTCTCTTCCAGCTTTAATATTTTATAGTTCATGCTTGGATTAAAAGTTGGGGATGAATAAGTATGGAAGAAAATTTCTTTCAAAAAATAATATATTTGGAGGCACCTGAGGGCTGGGAGCTGCAACGGCCTCGCTGAATGACAATCATAGCAAGGAAATGGCAGCGTTTACATAGCTCCTGCCATGAGAAATGAAAAACTGGTATCTCCTTCTGCCACTACTGGCTCATGTTGGAATTGAGCCTGCTGGTATTGACCACGCCTCACAATATTCCACATCAGACCGATATTCCCCACACAAATTCCTCATAAGGAAAAGCATATTCCTGACTTTTCAAAAGAGATTTTAGATGAAAGCATTGTGGATGATTGTCAAAAGGCTCTTCCTGTGGGCCTTGGAGACCCAATACTTAGATAATAAAGGGGGTTAAGAACACAAGAGTTACAATTGAGCCTGGCCCCGAGACAAAGAGCCTAATTTAGAGTTAAGGAACAGATAAGGGCAGAACTCAAGTTAATACTTATACTTTTTCTAACTGGTGATGTGTGGCAGTCCCTTCCCTAAGGCCTACTTTCCACAAACACCCTCCCTTACACTGGTGGCTGGGATGAGGATAGATAAGAGTAGCTAAAACATAACCCAAAGACAAAGGCCGACACATTTAGGGCCTCCATGGTGTTTACACACTCAGTATCAAGTCAGAAAGGTTTCCACAAACAACTTATTAACCAGCTCAAAAACATTCATCCTCTTGTGAGCCAGACAGAATGACTCCTTGCCTGTCTATATACAACTCAACTTAACCTATGTCCTAACCTCAGCATTATTAACTTAGAACAAATATGTATGTCATCCTGTTTTTCACTAAGAACAACCTGTTATCTCCTTAATTGTAGGATTTATTCAACCCCACTATGATTGGGGTAATTCTGCAAGAATACTTCTGAAAAACCTGTTTTTGTACACTTTTCAAAGCATTTTACCAGAAAGTGTTTTCCATTGTAAAAATTCCTTTATCTGATGCCATGTTGTCACTGGACCTTTAAATAAAGACACCAAAACCGACAGTGCAGAGATCTGCCTGGTGATCAGAAAGAATCTCGGGGCTCTCTCATTCTCTCTTGCCAACACCGTCCATCCTTCAGGGACCCCCTGGACCGGATGGAGTGGGTGTCCAGCACCTGGGTGGTTCAATCGGTTCAACATCTGACTCTTGGTTTCAGCTCAGGTCATGTTCTCACAGTTCATGGGTTCAAGGCCTGCATAGGGCTGTATGCTCATAGTGAGGAACCTGCTTGGGATACCCTCTGTCTCTCTCTCTCTCTCTCTCTGTCTCTCTCAAGTACATAAATAAACTTTAAAAATATGTATTAAAAAATAATACTGTATCTAACTTTCATTAAATTCCAGTTAAAGATTGAGTTATTTGATTTTAGTTTGCCATGTAGAGCCTGTAGAGCCTAGGGGCTATGGTCATGTATGCTTCAGAAGTGATTATTGCAGTTCATGTACCTTGCTTGACAGAAGAACATCTGGGGGATTTCTGTAAAAGCTGGGATTCACTCATAAAAGCCCCTTTTGCTTTTGAACGGGTTGTACATCATCCCACCTTCTCTACTTTGTACTTTGTGAGAGTTTCACCATCTGTTAGCAATTATTTGTTTCCTTAATTAATTGGTAGAATCTATGATATTTTTAAATGTTTCATGTCAATTTTGAAAAGGCAGAAGGATGGGAGCTACATACCGTTGTGCACAGTGCATGAAAACGGAATCAAAAAACAGCATGTTAAAGCTGAGTGAGGCCTTAGGTATCGATTAGTCCAACTCCCTCATTTTGTAGATGAGAAACGCATCCAGCTCATTGTTGGCAAAGCAGAGAACCTGTGTCTCCTGATTCCCTTTTTTTCCCATTATATCATCAGCAAATCACATATTTCTCATTCCCAGTAGTGCATTTCTTCTGATTTTTAAAATTCTTCTGATTTTATAATAAGAGTGAAACTAGAAGAAATGAATTTTATTTAATTATTTTATCGAATGAAAGTGTTATGTGGACACAGCTGAACAGTCGAATATATCTATAGGGTTTATAACAAAAAATAGATGTTTTCTATTATACTCTTGCTGTGTGCGATTTTGATTTCCCAAAGGGATCACATTCATTTCATTGAGCTGTTCTTTTTTATATTTGCTTTCATATTTCTAAATAAATATTTTATACTATTAGCTCTTGATTATTACTTTTAGGCACTAACTATTGGCTCGCTACTATAGAATATGAGATTAACTCTTTTCATGCACACCTCCATCCAAACATATCCTTCTTTCCACTTCACCACCCCATCTTCTAAATATAGTTATAACATTCATTTGGTTAGATTATATTCAATGTTTACATCTTAAAGTTATTTAAATAACATTCACAGCTGAACTATTTGGAGAACAGTTATTACATATCCCACCTTATTCAACTTTTTTCTCCCTGGAGTTCATATGACCTAGTTTTTATAGCTGCTGTTTGCTTGCTCACTTAATATCCTACATTACTATCAGTAATTCATACCCAAGCCCTCCAACACAAGTGTAAATTTCAATTCCATACATTCAAAGTCATCAGGTGTCTGTCAGTTTTATATTTTCCTGAGCTATTCTGTTGCAATATACACTGATTGTCTTCCAGGCACGCTATATACCTTTGTTTCCCTAACCCCTATCTTTTGGTCACTCATTAGCTCTCTCACATTTGAATTCTCTTTCCTTGATCTCACATCTTCTTGTTTCATCATTTACTTCTGTATTTTGAAGAAGACATTCTTCCATAACATCCTGAGAAAGAGTTCATAGAACACAAAATATATTCAAAGTCATAGGACTGAAAATCTCTGCATTCCGCACTCACCATTTGCTTAATAATTTATCTGGATATAAAAATCAACTTTGGAGATCATTTTCTCCTTGAAAGTTTGAGGCCTTGCCCCATTTTCTTCTAGCTTCCAATGTTGTTCCAAATTTCATTGTGATCTGTTGCAGTTTGGATATTTATTCACCACTTTCACTGGACGCTCAGTGGAACACTTTCACTATGAAAACCCTTGACCTCCAGTTTGTAGATATTTTGATTAAGTTATTTTTTGAAAGGTTCTCTAGCTCACTATCCAGAGTTTGATCTCACAGTGCTGGCAGATATGTACTTTTTCAAGCCTCTGCACACATCAATTTGCTTATACACTGTGAATCTCCTACAGCTGCTGTAACAGCTTACCACAATCTTGATAGTTTAAAACAATAAATATTTATTTTCTTATAGTTCTAGAGGTTAGAAATATGAAATAAGTTTCACTGGGCTAATGTCAAGATTATGGCATGGCTGGGGTTTTTTTATTGGCTCTGGAAAAGAATCTGCTTCCTTGCCTTTTCCAGCTTCTGGAGGCTACCTCCACTCTTATATTCATTAACCTATGGTCCCTTTTTCTGTCTTTAAGCCAGCAGTAGTTGTAGCATCTTCAAATCTCTATTTGCTTTCAACTTCTTATCACCTCCCCTCCTGTAAGGACCTTTGTCATTATATCAGGTCTTCCCAGAAACCTAGGATAATCTGCCCATCTCTGGACCCTTAATTTAATCAAGTCCTATAATAAAAAATGACTTGATTAAATTAAGGGTCCTTTTTATTATAACAGATAACATATTCACAAATTCTAGAGACTAGGACATGGAGATAATAGGGAAGCCATTAATCAACTTACTAAACACACCATTGACTATAACAAATCACATCCCTAAACTCAGTATCAGCTGGTGATGAAATAAATATCACCTCTATGGTGAAAGAAACTTCAGAATAAAATGGCAAAGGGCACCAATACAGCATGGAATGAAGGAATGAGTCCATTAGTGTAATTAATCAATAGCATATGTGGATCATGTATACATTTATTTAGCTCTTTTAAAATATGCTTAAAGAAAGATTTGTAATTTTCACCATAAAGTTCTTGTACATTTTTGTTAGATGTATTCCTAATCAATATTTTCACGATGTTTAAATGGTATATTTAATTTTTTTCATTTTCTAATTTTTTATTGATGACGTATAGAAATACAACTGGTTTTGGGGCATCTGGGTAGCTCAGTCGGTAAAGCATCTGACTTCGGCTCAGGTCATGATCTCAAGGTTCATGAGTTTGATCCCTGCATCAGGCTCTGTGCTGACAGCTCAGAGCCTGGAACCTGTGTCCGATTCTGTGTCTCCCTCTTTCTCTCTGTCCCTCCCCCACTCATGCTCTCTCCCTCTCTCTCTCTCAAAAATAAATAAATGTTTAAAAAATATTTAAAGATACAATTGGTTTTCATATCAGTTTTGTATCCAGTAATTTTTTAAGTATTCCCATCAATCTCATTTGCTTGGTTGGTCGGTTTGCCTTTTTTTGCTGAGATCACCAGAACAATCTTGAATACAAGTAGTGACAGCAAGAAGCCTTCTTTTCTGCCATTGCATTTCAACATTAATTATGATGTTTGCTATAGGGATTTTGTTACTGTAGATATCTTTAGTCAGTTAATAACTGATTAAATAAATATTAAATTAATAACTGATTAATAAAAATTTCTTTTTATTTCTGATTTGCTAAGCAATAGTGTTACTTTTATAATTAAATTCATATGAGATACAGAAACAAATGTTTACATTTTGATAAATAAATTCTCTGATGGAAAAAACTTTTTACAAAATACCTAGACTCTTGATATCTTACTTACATGTATATCTTGAAGTTTATATAACTTTGTTTTAAATCACAGTTTCCAAGGATTTATATCTAATACTCACTAAATAGTCTCCCTAGTTAAAGTGATCTTCAGAATGGATTGGTTAACTGTGTCTACCACTGACAATAGAAAATAACAATTTACAATAATATCCTTATTCCATTTACCAACTGAAAAGAACTGCATCATGAAAGAATCTTAAAATTCCTTAGTTCCCATTTAGAATATCTACAACAGTGGTCTGCGAAAACTGAAGTTTCCTCAGCTAATGAAGCTAATACAAAATACTGTGAATATATTGTATTCCAGATTTAGTAAAGGACACAATCTTATCTAATTCAAGTGAGCTCTGCCTCATTTGAGAGGATCCATGTTGCTAATGCATGGATGTTTTAGCAAACAATTTTTAAACTCCCTGGATCTATATCTACTCTTCCCAAGTACCTCTTCTTTACCAGAGTGTAGATTAGTTCATTTATGCATCACTTGGTCATGTAGGAAATATTTTTCAAGGATCTACTGTATATTAGGGACTGCATAGGCACTGAGATACAACAGTGAACATGATTTTATCAGTACTTTAAGCAGTTTACAGTTCAGTAGATGAAACAAACAAATATATAAACAATTACCATGTAGAACACATGCTACTGTAGAACTGAGTATGGAATGCTATGGGAACCTGAAGAAGACTCAGTATCTGTCTTCAGAAAGAAGGAAAGATTCTTTGTTTTGTTTTGTTTTGTTTTGTTTTTAATTTTCCTTGGACACCTAAAGTTTAAGAAGGAGTCACCTAAACAAAAAGGGGGAAAAACCATTTATATAGAGGTAATAGAATGTGCAAAGACCTGGAAGGAAAAGAAGGAATACTATTTTCAGGAAAATTATTTATATAATCTGAGGTTTAGACAAATTGAAATAAAGATGAGTCTGAAGAGTCAAATCATGAATAACCCTGTAAGTTGAGTAATCATAAAATGTATTGGAGGTTTTTGAAAGTGAAAGATATGATAGTAAAAATTATTGCCTAAATAAATAAACTGGAAGTCACAACAAATTGGGACAATCGCAGGCAAACGAAGATATGTGGCCTGGCTTATAAGCAATGTAAAATTCTCCTCTTTACCGTGAGGCTATTGAGGAACCTTTGATGGGTTTTAAGTAAGGGGGTAAGAAGGTAACATATTTTCATATTCATTTGGCAAAGAGTGTTTTTGCTGTAGGTTGTATGTCTTAGGGGTTAGGGAAACAAAGGTATATAAAAAGAAGAGAAATGGAAAAAAGGAAACAGATACATATGTTGTAGTAATTCAGGTAAACAA
This sequence comes from Crocuta crocuta, assembly GCF_008692635.1. Lineage (NCBI taxonomy): Eukaryota > Metazoa > Chordata > Mammalia > Carnivora > Hyaenidae > Crocuta > Crocuta crocuta. The sequence goes on from NW_027528804.1 coordinate 2,089,653, forward strand.
TGGGGTTGTCTCTGGACTAGCAGCGTAGTAGCAATGGAGATGGTAAAAAGTCGATGAATTTTGTAGAAATTTAGGAAATTAAGTCAACAAGGTTGACTGAGTTGTTTGAGTCGTCAACAAGGTTGATTGAGTGTTTGGAGGATTTAGTAGTGAAGGCGGAAGCTGGAAACACCAAGTTACAGTATTCCCGTTTCTGCCCTGTGCAAACTGGTTTGAGCTAGAGGTTCCAACACACAAGGGAACAGCCACTGAAGATGTTGTTTATAAAGACCTGTGCTGTGTTTTGTGAATGAATTTTTGTGGACCAGGGTAGTTGGGGTTTTTTTGTTGTTATTGTTATTCTAAAGTGTTGGACTAAGCCTTAAATTATCTGAGCTGTCCCAGTGAATGACTGCAGTTGATGCTGTAACAGAAATACAAAGATCAGAGAGTAGAATACAAAGCCCATGAAGAACATGAAAGGAAAGGCATGCAGGAGCAACAGAGTGTGTGATCACATACTGGTTTCTAGAATATCAAAGGAGCAACACTGAAGTCTCTGTGAATAAGGCAGCTTTTCCATTCCCAGGCATGGACAGAGGAGAGGTCACCTCATCTGAGTGCGATCTTGCACAATGTGTAGTGAAGTCCTTTAAGAAACCCCGAGGTTTTTTCTTTTGTCACTTCTTTTTCCCTTGAAGGGTTCTGATTTTATGGAGGTGTAGGATGAGAGAGCAGGCTTCAGGATACTGTAGGAATGAGAAAGAATTAAAGGTCAGAGTATAGATGGCAATCAATTATAGGTGATCATTGTGAATCTCCAGGAAGGTTGGGATGGAACATAAACAGAAAGATTGTGGCCAGAGAAGCTCAGAAGCCAGGCCCTGGGAGGGTAGAGTAGAACACAGACCAGATGAAAATTGGGCAACATTTATCATGAAGTCAGACTAAGCAAAGGTGCCACAGGCTGAGTCCAGCACAAAGCCCTAGAAACAAGATTTAGAAACTCAACCACATTAACTGAGCAATCAGTACAGGGCACCAAAACCAATAGAGAAGTCCCTTGCTTCATTTTCTTGTTTGTTCTCCAGCTGTCTTTCTGAAGCTCTACTTTTCACAGCAGGAACACAGCATATAGGCTGCCTGTCCACCAGCATCACCATTCTGTTGGCTTTCTACCATAAACAGGTAGTGTGGGCAGTGTTGGCAGCATCCAGCCTTTCCAGAGTTCTCTCTCAATTCATTTGCTGTAGGATCTCTGCTCCTTCCTTATGTACATGGAATTCTATTCTACTCTCTGTTCACTTACCTGTTTTCAGCATGTGACATCTTTCACGCATATGATGTTACTTGATACGCCACATAGTGACTAAGAGATGTTACTCTGCTAGCAGAAAGACTTTTTTTTTTTTAATTCCACTCTGATACTTAACATCTGATCTTGGGTAAATGACTTAATCCCTCAGTGACTGGGTTTCTTCATCTGTGAAAAAGAAGGTAATGTAAGAAACTGAATGGTTTTAAGAGTTATCGTGATAATATATGAAAAGCACTCAGTACATTGCCTACCACATAATACCCCAAAATATTAGCAATTGTTATTGCTGCTGTTAACCTTGAAACCTTATGTGGTAGACAACATTAATACAAGTATATATTTTTATTAATACTAGTACACACACACATGTCCAAAGACACTCTTAAAGATTAAATGACTATTTCAAGGTTATACATCTCCAACTTACAGAGTTTCAGTACACAATTTTATTTTTTTATTTTTTTAATGTTTATTTTTGAAGGAGAGACAGAGTATGAGCAGGGTGGGGTGGGGCAGAGAGCAGGCTCCAGACTCTGAGCTGTCACCACAAAGCCTGATGTGGGACTCGAACTCATGATCTGTGAGATTATGACAGGAGCTGAAGTTGGATGCTCAACTAACTGAGCCACAGGCACCTCACAGTATGCAACATTAGACCTCAGACTCAGAGCCTTATTAGATAAACTTGGACATAGTACTCAGAGCAATTCCAGGAAAAATATCCAGACCTTCTGTCAAGATTCCACCTGACAGAACCAACCAAGGGTGTAACCCTACTAAATTGGCCATGCTATTGCTTTTAGTAGCTACAGTGGGTAGCACAGTGGTTCCTTTCTTAAGTCACTTAAGTTGTTTAATTTGCCATCTAATCCTTAAAATTGGAAGGAATACACTCAGTCTAGCTTTAACTGAATCAGTTATGCATATTTGCATGCATTGTCTTGGCTATATATTGTTGTATAACAAACACCCCAAAATAGTAGATTAAGACCATGATGATGATTTATTTCTTCATAAATGTGCAATGTGGGCAGGGTTCAGTAGGGGAAGTTCATCTTTACTCTAAATGATTTCAGTTGGGACAGTTAAGAATAGGGTTGGAGTATACACTTCCAAACAATGGATTGTTCAGATGTCTGGGAATTGGAGCTCTGGACTGAGAGCTCAGCTAAGGCTGGGAGCTGGGAGCCTCTGTTTCTCTCCATGTAGATGAAGATCTCCATGCTTCCTGGACTATCTCAGAGCCTGGTGGCTGGGCTTCAGGGAGAAATGTCCTGAGAGAGTTGTATCACTTTTAGGACCAACTTGAGAAGTATGTAGACACATTTCATTTCTGCTCTATTGTTTAGTCAAGGCCATCACAAAGACCCGCCCCTTTCAAGGAAAGAGACCATTAGTACTTAATCTTAGTGGGGATTGGCAAGGTTCTGAAAGAGCATAGGGAGCACGAAATATAAGAAATGGGAAATATGTACATGCATATACTTACACATAAAAAGCATATGTGTGTATATTTCATATTCAAATGTACATATTTGTAGTCATATATATGAACCATTTGAGCTAAAATATCAATCCTACTCTGACACTACCCATATTCCTTTATTTTTTCTATAATAATTATAATACCTGGCATATCGTATATTTCCTTGTTTACTATCTGTCTGCCCTCCACTAAAATCAAGTGCCACAGAGGCAGAAACTTTATCATATTTTATTTATTCCTACATGATTGTTACCCAGACAATGCTTGGCATGTAGTAGGTGCTCAATTTATCTGTTGAATAAATGAATAAATTAAAAATTGTATGCATGCATAAATGAATACTGCCTCCAATATATAGGGCCATTAATTCACCATCATAGATGCTGGCTCTCAGGCTGGACTCTGAGACATCAGTTAAAAGAAAGGTTTGTGGCACTGTCTTCCATATATAACAAACTTGATACATGACAAAGAAAATGTTATTGAAGCTCCTGATATTTGCATTTGCAATTCCATGGAAATTATAACTCTATAACCTCTTCTTCCTCCGCTCTCTATTTCTCTTTCATAGACCAGCCACTGCTAGAAGCTTCAGCAGAGGGGGTTTTTTTGGATAGTCGCTGTGAAGTATTAGAAAAGCAGTGACAGATATAAGGATTTTATTTGCCTTCCACAAGATGCCTCATAAAGTCATAGTTAATAAGTTGACCACATTGCCTTAAGGTATTTTCAGTAGCTCATAATAGTATTTATTTCAGAAAGTATATCTTCTGTCACATTAAGGGCCAAGTAAAAATGATGTGAAATGACCTTGTTTGGCTTTAGAAAAATTAAAGCCCTAAAAGCATGGAAAGCAATAAAAGATTATTATGTGCCTTTTGTCAGATATGAGATGCATTATAATGAATCCCTTATGACAAGTACCTTTACGGCTTTAGTTGTAAACACTTATATCAGCTGCTAATTGTGATATTTAATAGGATCCTTGACACTATAATGTGCCCTCCTCCATAGACATTTTGGTTGTAATGAAAACCACTAATAGCTACAGTGAGGAAAAAAACAAACAATAAATTCACTAATTACATAATGTTTCTCTGGTAAAGCATTTTTAGAATACTAAATTTTGATAAAATATACAAAAAGAATATGAAATTCTAAAATGTTATATTCAGGGGCTCCTGGGTGACTCAGTCAGTTAAGCGTCTGACTTCAGCTCAGGTCATGATCTCATGGTTGGTTTGTGAATTCGAGCCCTGCATCGTGCTCTGTGCTGACAGCTAGCTCAGAGCCTGAAGCCTGCTTCAGATTCTGTGTCACCTGCTCTCTCTGACCCTCCCCCACTCACACTGTCTCTCTCTCTCTCTCTTTTTCAGAAATAAATAAAACATTTAATAAATAAATAAATAAATAGAATGTGATATTCAACACTATTTGGGGAAAACCAAATATATCCTTACTCAATATCTCTAAAGATGTCATTAAGAAAATTTATATTGGGGAGCCTAGGTGGCTCAGTCGGTCAAGCGTCCTACTTCAGCTCAGGTCATGATCTCACGGTTCGTGGGTTCGAGCCCTGTGTCGGGCTCTGTGCCGACAGCTCAGAGCCTGGAGCCCGTTTCAGATTCTGTATCTCCCTCTCTCTCTGACCCTCCCCTGCTCACGCTGTCTCCCTCTCTCATAAATAAATAAAACATAAAAAAAAGAAAAAGAAAATTTATATTAAAACCCCCCAAAAAAGCTTTCATATGAGAATTACAATGTACTATAGCAATATGGATTCTCTTTGTTTTTCCCTTAATATCAACATCAACATATGATCACATATGATATATGACCACGACATATTTATAAGACAAATGTATATATAAAGAAGATGCTACTTGTTAACCACCAAGAGAACATGTTCATACCATTTTCAAGAAGAGGATATGGATTTGAATCATTACTTCTAAAAATTCTTTGAGCTGACAGATAAGAAGGATGTGAACCTTGCCCTTAAAACCTTATTCGTCAGACATGGTTCTCATAAATACGGTGTGACATTCGAGTGGATCTTGTGGGGGGGAACAGCTAAGAAGAATGGAAACGTCTATTTGGCACAATATTAGATTTTTCCACTCATGGAAAATAGACTTCTTTGTTGGAAACATCAGTAAATGAGTTCACTCATTACCATCATCATCATTATTATAACAATCATGATAAATAACACTTATTTTGTACTTTATAATGTTCTGGGAGCACACTAGCTCTTTCTACATTGTATTTATTAATGTACTTGCTCATCACAACAACTCTCTGAGGCAGGTACTATTAGTAGCCAGTTTTACAGATGAGTAAACTGAGTGATAGAAATGTTGAATGTTTGGTCAATGTCACAGTCCTAATAGAAGACACAGTTAAGATTCAAACTTGTCTATTGGCTCCTGAATTTATGCTCTTAACCATGCTGTTTTATTGCTTCAGGAAGGCACAACAGTACCTATAAAGAAAAATTTAAAGCCCTAATTCAGGAAGTGATATGATAAGGAAAATATGGAATGCCATCAGATATTGGGGTGCAGTCACTAAAATAAAGCTTCAGAACTTGACACATGCTATCACACTTGACCTGCATATGAAGTGGCTTTTCCCCCACTACATTATAGTAATAGTACTTAATTTATACCAAGAATTAGCTCATCTAACTCTTGAAACAACCCAAAGAAATTGGTACTTGATTTACAGATGAAAGGTAGTACTTAGAAAAATTAAATGATTTGTTCATAGATAATAACCAGGAGCCACTTAGAATTTAGATCATCTTACCACGAATCTGTGCTTACATTCACTATCTATGTGGCTCCCCTCCTGAATGCACAGTAGAATCCTCAGCAGACCCATTAATAAATGTAAATGGTTGGGAGTCACGTCTAGGAATTCTTATTTAGTTGGTCTCAGTTGGTGAGGCCTGGGAATGGTAGTTTATAAAACTTTCCCATTCGAATTTAATGTGCATCCAAGGCCAAGATCACTACACTATCTTATACTGTTCCTCATCTTAAAATTATCTTTGGCCTTAGCCCCCTATAACTCAAGAATCTACATTATTCTTTCCAGGGTACGGTAGAGTATGAACAGGAAACAAGTGATTGGCAATCTCTAATGATTTCTCATATGAATTTTATTATATAAAACGTGATCATTAGATGTGAGATGGATTTCTTTATCCAGTAACAAATAACTAGGTGGTTCTGAGTAGGATGTCAGAATTTTAAATTTAATTTTTTTCTTATCTTTCTGACAGATAATCTTTCTAAAACATATGATCTATTTAAATTGTCTTCTTGCTGTATTTTTATCTTTAGTATACCTGGCCCACACATTTTTTTTTAGCTAGTGCAGCTCTGATTCACAAAAGGATAATAGAAGGGTCGTGCTGAGAGTCTCATTAAACTATAGTTGAAAATGGCAAAAAAGATTTGTTAACTCATTATATAAAAGCCTATCTTTCTTTGGCTTGTGTTTATTTCTTTTTAAAAGTGAAAAAAGAATAAAGAAACACTGAGTGAATGGGGAAGTCTAAAAAAGAGTAAGTTAATTTAAGGGTGAAGAAATATGATCCCTGCAATGTAATACCTAATATCTGGATTATCATGTGTTAAATATTTGATAAACTGGAAATGCATATCTGTGCAGCTGTTATTTGGCCAGATAAAAATAATTAGAAGAAACAAGCACAACTTCAACACCTCTTTTTTAGCAAATGAACTGTCTGTAGGCTCTGAGCTGGAAATGTTGACAATGATTATAGAGGCTGTCAAACAGAAGTGGGTATTGTGTTCCAGAAACAAATCAGTGCTGAAAGGCTGGGCGCTTTGGCCTATCTTTGAAATGTTAACTAAAGATTTGAGAAATAAGAAAGAAAGCATGAATGTAAAATTTGCTGTGGTAATACGGGTCAAGGAAACAAGATAATCTGAAACCACAATTTAAATTTAATTTTAGAGGCGTCTGGATGGCTCAGTCCGTTAAGTGTCCAACTTTGGCTCAGGTCATGATCTTACAGTTTGGGAGGTTGAGACCCGCATCGGGCTCTGTGCTGACAGCTCAGAGCCTGGAGCCTGCTTCAGATTCTGTCTTCCTCTCTCTCTGCCCCTCCCCTGCTCATTCTCTCTCTCTCTCTCTCTCAAAAATAAACATTAAAAAATGTCAATTTAATTTTAATCTTCTTGTCACAAAACTTAAACAAATATAACTATAATATGTGGGCTTTTCCTTTTATTACATCTGTCAAAACACAGATAAAGACTATCTTATTAAAACTTTTCTCCCCTGGGGGCGCCTGGGTAGCCATCGGTTAAGCATCGACTCTTGATTTTGACTCAGGTCATGATCTCACAGTTCATGAGTTTGAGCTCCTAGTTGGGCTCTGAGCTAACAAGTGCATAGCCTGCTTGGGATTCTCTCTTTCTCCCTCTTTTTCTACCTCTTTGCCAATCACACTGACTCTCTTTCTCCCTCTGTCTCTTTCTCAGAATAAATAAACTTTTTTAAAAATGTGTTTCTCCTCTGCAAAGGGTAATCTTTTCTAAAAGAGTCAATTACTGGTAAATAAATAGACAAAAAAAATAGATATAGACTTTCCTATCATCAGGAATATCCAGAGTCATCTTTTAATGACTTTTAGGATATCTTTCATCCTGAACCATTATCACAGGATTTTAATTGATTACTAGATTTTGTTAGATTAACTCCACAATTTTCTCTTATTCACATTCTCTAGAAAGTACATTAATCAAAAATAGAGAATATGAATTACAAATTCATTTTTACCACCAACATCAATTTTTAAAGCCTCATTGTCATTTATAGAATAGAAGTCTGATCAGACATGATTTCTTCATTGAGAAAAAAGTGTCACTTCCTAATATCTATTATTTTCACTGGTCTCTTTTAGTGTCATCTGTATATGGTAGAGATTTTTTTAGATAGAAAGTGCCATCTTATAGTGTTAAGAGCACTGGACTTGGATCCACAGATACTAACCCCAAAGCCCCAGGTTATTCGGGATTTGGACCTCTGCTTTAAATACCAAGAGCCGTGGACAAGCTGCCATCTGTACATTTCTCTTCTATTGGACATACAATTCTGTGTGGTAGGACTGGCCGGAGGATGGCGGTATGTGAAATTGCCTTGAGAAATCATTAATTGCTTTATAAATGTAGAGAACTGTAAACAAAGCTTTCTAAATCATGGAATCTTCATCCCTCATTATTTGACCGCAAGACCCAAGGGAGTGCCTGTAGCCCCATACCGCATATGTTTCAGAAAGGAATTGTGGATAAAATCCTGATGAGGAGAAACTCACGTCACGTAGTGACCATGAACAAATCATTAAAAAACCTCCTCTGGCTCTGTTATCCCATTTGCGATAAGAGTATAGTAACAAGTAATTGTATATATTGCTCCAGGTAGATTTAGAAGGAATAAGAGCCACACACACTTTAGTTCTGTGCTACCAAGGAGACACAGCCCATTAAGTTATCAACTGATATTACTGTGAAACCCATATGTTCTTACTTGTAACATTTTCATCTTACAACAGTTTTTCTTCCTGAAAAATTGGGCCTAACGCAAGATTCTCTGATTATAACATATGTCCATTCATCCCGTTTTTTATTTCTCAGAACACAAGAAGTATTTATAAGATATTTTTCCTGTATTTGTACCAAGCCAAATGTAAAATATAGTGGTCTCCTGCTTCTCAAAAACCACCTAGCTCCTTTGCAAGCAGGGGCAGCAGAGGAAAATGAACAAGATGTCTGGAGCCTCTTCGCTCTGGCCTCTGGACCCACTGCCTCCATTAGCTCTCCTCCATTAGCATCTGCACAGCTAAGATACGGTTCTGTGATGTCTTGCTTGTGCTTTCAAATGCTATTATTGCTGTTCTGCCCATCTCTTCTTTGGGGACTAAGGGTGCACCTTCTGTTTCCTCCTAACTCAGATCGAAGCTAAGACAGTAGTCCTCTCAGCCTGTGCCCTCCAGCCTGCACTAACGCACAGCTGCCTCCCAGGCACCTGTCCTGAAGGCTAGAAGCACAGAGGCAGGAAGAACTGTGCAACTAAGGTTTGCCTGCACCCCGTGCACAGGCAGACGTCAGTTGCCCCTACCCTTTAGTCAAGCTGGACAACCCATTGCTTCAACACAACCTCTGCTCTTCCATTCCACATTTGATTATGTTGCTTTGACTTCCCAGGACACCCAACCCCTGCCTCTATCCCTTTTTTTAAATGCTTTCAAAGATGGGTCAAATGCCAGCTAGCACCCAGAGACTTGTGTGTTTCTTGCAAATTCTTGTCAGCTGTCTCTCCTGTGAACCCCTGCAACTCTTGATTCATAGCACCCTTAGATGACTTCTCATGTTCTTCCTTGTGTATGCTTATTTACTTATCTTTCCTTATTGTTCAAGACCTCTAGTAAGAGGCATTAGCTGTGTAAACTTGGACAAGTTATTTAACGCCACTGTGCCTATTTTTTCATTCATTGAATAAGGCTAACTATAACAAACTTACCTCGTAAAATAGCTTTTGAGGCTTAAATAAGTTAATGTAAGTACAGCACTTACACCTGTGTCTGGTACATAGTTATGTAAGTTACTATTGTTTGTAATTACATTGTTACACCTCTGATATGTATCATAAACATCTATGTTGGATGTCTGTGTTTTTCAGAGAAATTTATGCTTCCTTATAATTTTATTTCCTAGTATATTTTCTGCTATTTGCTAGATTATGAATAAATGTTCTTAAATAAGAAAATTAAAACAAATAAAGCTCCTTTGCCATTGTTGTAATTCTTTAGAGATTGAACCATCCCTAAACTGAACTCATATTGCTTTAGTTTGATGAGCAACTCAACCTTTTAGTAAGACACATATCTTTGTAAAACTTCAAAATGTCCTCAAACGTAGGGCATAATATTTAAATTTTCATTCATTCACTTAACTCGACTGATAATAAATGCAAGTTCCAGGTAAAGTAATTCAGTCCTTATCTTCCTGTTTTAATTTCATGATACATAACAATGCAAAGTGGTTCAAATGCCTAGACAGAATATTAATGTTAATCTAGAAAGTTAGATGACCTAGTGATTTAGTAATCATATTTATATATGCTAAGCTATTGTTGGTTTCTATAGAATTTTACTGTATACAGTTACAGAGACATGTTCAGACAAAATTAATAACATGAAACTCACTGTCTAGTGGCATATGAATTTCTTTAAGTTTTTATAGGTTTTATTTTTTTGATAAATTTTAGACTTACAACAAAATTGAAAGGAAGGTATAGAGATTTCCCATATTTCTAAACATACATAGCCTTCCCCACCATCAGCATCACTCACCAGAATGGTACATTTTTTACCAAGGTGAACTTACATTGACACATCATAATCCCCCCAAGTCCATAGTTAACCTTAGCATTCACTTCCGGCGTTGTACATTCTGTGGGTTTGGACAAAAGTGTAATGCCATATACACAACATAATAGCCTACAGAGTATTTCATTGCCCTAAAAATTCTCTGTGCTCTTCCTGTGCATCTCTCCCCAAACCCAACCCCTGGGAACCACTATCTTTCTACTGTCTGCATCAGTTTCCCTTTTCCAGAATGTTATATAGTCAGAACCATACAGTATGTACCCTTTTCACATTAGCTTTTATCACCTAGTAGTAGGCATTTAGGATTCCTCCATGTTTTTCATAGCTTAATAGCTCGAGGTTTTTTAGCACTGCATAATATCCCAGTTTTTGGAGATACCACAATTTATTCATTCATGCACTGCAGCACATCTTGGTTACTTCTAAGTTTTTGCAATTATGAATAAAGCTGCTATAAACATCCATGTGCATGTGTATACCTGTTTTCAACTCCTTTGAGTAAATACCGAGGAGTGCGATTGTTATGCTATATGGCAACAGCATAGTTTAATTTTAATTTTTTTATAGTTTTTATTTATTTTTGAAACAGAGAGAGACAGAGCATGAGTGGAGGAGGGGCAGAGAGAGAGGGAGACACAGAATCCGAAACAGGCTCCAGGCTCTGAGCTGCCTGCACAGAACCCGAGGCAGGACTTGAACCCACAAACCATGAGACCATGACCTGATCTGAAGTCGGACGCTTAACCGACTGAGCCACCCAGGTGCCCCAGTTTAATTTTGTAAGAAACTGCCAACTTGTCTTCCAAAATAGATATACCATTTTGCATTCCCACCAGCAATGAATGAGAGTTCCTATCACTTTTTATCCTCACCAGCATTTGGTGTTGTCAGTCTCCTAATTTTTGGCCTTTCTAATAGGTATATAGTGATATCTTGTTGTTTTACTTTGTTTTAATTTGCATTTCTCTGATGACCTATGACGTTTATTTGCCATCTGTATGTATATCTTCTTTGGTGAGATATCTGTTAAGGCCTTTGGTTCATTTTTTAAACTCTCACTTGTTTTCTTATTGTTGAGTTTTAAGAGTTCTTTGTGTATTTTAGATAATAATCCATTATCAGGTGTATCTTTTGCAAATATAATCCCTCAGTCTGTGGCTTATCCTCTAATTTTCTTTATGTACTCTTCTATCAGAGCAGAAGTTTTTAATTTTAATGAAGTCCAACTTAGTAATTGTTTCTTTCATGGACTGTTTTTGTTTTCATCTGAAAAAGCATCACCATACCCAAGGTCATCTGGGGTTTTCCTATGTTATCTTCTAGGAGTTATATAGTTTCACATCTTATATCTTGCCTATGATCCATTTTGAATTGACTTTTGTGAAGGGGCTGAAGTCTGTGTTTAGATCCATCTTTTGCATGTGGATGCCTAGTTTTTCCAGAACCTTTTGTTGAAGAGACTATCTTTTCTCTATTGTATCTTTGTTGCTTTGTCAAAGTTGAATTGACCATATTTATAGAGGAAATTCTTTTTAATTTAAAGAGACTATTTTAAGGGTGTCTTGGTAGCTCAATTGGTTGGGTGTCTGACTTCAGCTCAGGTCATGATCTCATGGTTTGTGAGCTTGAGCCCCACATCAGGATCTGTACTGACAGCTCAGAGCCTGGAGCCTGCCTCAGATTCTGTGTCTCCCTCTCTCTCCACTCCTTCCCTGCTCATGCTCTGTCTCTCTCCTTCAAACATACATAAACATTACAAAAATTTAAGATTATTTTAAACTATATATATGTATGTATATATGTATATATATATGTATGTATATATGTATGTGTGTATATATATATATCTTATTGTGAAGCAATTTTTCAGTCAACTTCCATGGCTGGCCATTTGGAAAAAATAGCTGTCTACATTTAAAACCAGAAAAATCCCTCTCAAAGGGTATGTAAAAGTAAAACTAAAGGTGACTGCATTGGGCAAGCTTATTTAAACTTCATGTTAGGTTATACACTCATAGAGTTACTTCCAGAAGAATATGCATATTAGACACACTATGATTTCCATTATAGTAGTCCTGATTTTTTTTAATTTTTTAAGTTTATTTATTTATTTTGAGAGAAACAGAGACAGCATGAGTAGGGGAGGGGCAGAGAGAGAGGGAGAAAGAAAATCCCAAGCAGCACTGTCAGCGCAGGGCCTGACGTGGGGCTCAAACTCATGAAACCGAGAGATATAGACCTGACCCAAAGTTGGACACTCAACTGACTGAGCCCCCCAGGTGCCCCAATCCTGATTTCTTTCAGGTTATGAATGTGAAAATTGGGAATTATTTTCACAAGAGAAATCTGCTATATTAATCACCTGAAGTTTAAAAACGCAAAGCTATCACCAAGTTTGCAATTCTCAGTGATAAAGTGGGATGAGGCTAGTTTTGTAGTAATGATAGACTATGAGCAATACCCTGAGTGTCTTGATTGGGGCCCCCACAAGATAAAATTTATTTCATTGTTACCAGTTCAAAGCTTTCAGATTTCTGAGCTAAAGAAAATGGCATTTTTCTTCCAAAGAGAGCTCATTGGTTTTATTGATTCTCCTCTATTTTGATTTTATATTTGAGTATATGGGAAGTATATTTCTCTAATATATGACAATGCTGTTTCTTCTACCACAAAGCTTTTTCATTTTATTTTACCTAAAATGAACTGAATATTTTTTTCAACAAGTTCTGTGGTCAACTTACCAAATTTATTCTATTACCATTTTTAGTTGTTTGGAGTACCTAAAATGCATTTTTGTAATGTTCCTTAAATAGATTCTTATTTAAGTAACATCTAAAAGTGTATATCCTGAAAATGTATTCAACAAAGTTAAGTAGAATGGTAAAGGTCTTCTGATAACTGATTTGAATGGAAACTGGTAAACTGAGATGGGGTGAAAATGGTGGCTTTTAATGAATATAATTATTCACTGAGGCTTTTCTGATTATGATATACTGCTTTCCTACTGAATGGTTTTGATAAGTAATTAAACAGCACAATTTAAATATAAAATTGTAAAATGAGAGGAATGTAGAGTACTATGGTGCATTTCAAGATATAAAAAATATTGAATCCACATCTATAAAATACGTATTTTTGTATATTTTTATTATAGTGACTTTTTCTGTGGGAACAGCCTCTTCTGAATTGTCACTTGCCTTCAAATTGAAGTTGGAGGCTAGAAATTGTATTTATACTCCCACCATGTCTTCATTAAACTATGATTCACCTTTTCTGTTTATCCTTCATGTTTTAAATGCTCTCATCAATAAGAATTGACTCCTCTGGGGCGCCTGGGTGGCTTAGTCAGTTAAGCGTCCGACTTTCGCTTGGGTCATTATCTCACGGTTCATGGGTTCGAGCCCCACGTCGGGCTCTGTGCTGACTGCCAGCTCAGAGCCTGGAGCCTATTTCAGAGTCTGTGTCTCCCTCTCTCTCTGACCCTCCCCTGCTCACGCTGTCTCTCTCTCTCTCTCTCCTAGAAATAAATAAAAATATTTAAAAAAAAAAAAGAATTGACTCTTCTAATTCCGTATTTGGAAGTGAGGGATTATTCCAGCTACATAAACACCTACTGCAAATACATTTGCAACAATATAAGCTTTAAGAATCGATCTGTTTAATTTGTAAAAAAACAAAAACAAAAACAAAAAACACTTATTTTCTGCTAGTAATAATATAAACTTAAAGGAACTTTTGTTTCACATGTCAAATAATACTTATTATCTAACAACTGAAGAGTATAATCTTTGTTGGAAACTGCTGGGCCTCTAAGTGGTATTTTATGTTTGTTTCTGGCTTGGATTTCAGAAACCACTTGCTCCTCTGTGTTTAGATAAATGAAATGTCCAGCAGCTGTGGAGATGACAATGCTGGCCTTTTATTATTCAGCTTGATTTTTTCCATTGGTTCTCCTTGACCCTCACTCAGATTGTCCAAGCCTTAGAAAAAAAAAAAAAAGAAAAAGTGACTTTTAGTAATGATCAACATAAATGTAAACCTGGCTACGTCTTTACTAACTCCAGTCTGCCAGCTTGGAACCATGTAAATCCATTCATTATTTAGTGTCTATTTATAAAGTTTTCCTCCAAATGAAAGCATGTTTTTTTAATTTGATTTTATTGAAGCATTCAAAACAGCATAATGATTTATACATTTGACCTTGTGGTATCTTGTGTTTCCTCTACAGAACTTTACCTTTGTTTAGCTTAGGGTTTTGAAACTAAAATTTATTTCAAGATTTTAGAATTATGAGTAGCAAAGCTTCATGCTGCTGTCACATACGTGCTTTTGTTCTTCTTATAGGAATAGAAAAACAGAGTTAAGGTAACGAATGCAGCAATCACAGGCTCATGGTTTATTAAAACCAAATTCTCTTCTTAACTACTCATCTGTGTGCTTTGAGCCGCATCCATATCCAATTTACTCTTCCCCACTCTTAGCAAACCCATTAAGAAATACCCTTCTGAGCTACCACCTGTATTTCCTTACATCATTGAAGCTAGAAGAAGACAATCTAGGACTATGCAAGTCCTTGTTGTAATATCAACATTATAAAATCAAGTATAATCGATTTTGGAATTAACACTGTAGAATCACTTGAGAGAGCCTTTCCTCAACTCTGCTGACATCCAGTTCTTAGGGTGCTCTATATATCATAGACCAGGGTATCCAAGTATCCCAGGAGAAATTTCGTGTACAGCCTACATGAAGATACCCAGGAGCCCTGCTTAATTTCCATTAGCTCAATTGGTCCAATGCTGATCACCATCACATCTTTTGTAATTCCTCACACTTTAAAATATACATTTTGTTTCATTGTATGCAAAAATCCCTACTATTTCAAGGTCTTTATTTTTACTCTCTATATTCCAACTTGAATAGAACTGATCTTTATCCAGTCTTATAACTGAATACAAATTTTGACATAAACATAGCTTAAATATGAAAAACAGGGCATATTTATTTTCATAAATATGAAAATATGAATAAAATGTCATTCGGTAATAAAATAATGATCTTAAGGAAGATAATAGAGATGGCAGTTGTTTAATGCTTTCTGTGTGGCAAGTTCTATGCTGAGTACTTAATAAATATTTTCTTACTTAAAATTCGCAATAATCCTGGGACATGAGGTATATTTATGCTGTTTTTTACACACAGAGAAGCCAAAAGTGAGGAATATACTAAAGCTCACATAGGTAATACATAGAAGTGTCAGATTTGAATCCCGATTTGTCTGACATTACTTCTGGACCCAAACTCTTAACCTGTATAAACTACATGTATTTATAGATGGGATGTTGAATGGCAATATCAATCACCATCATTACTATCATCTAAAAATATTTCCAATATTCCACAATTGAGATATAATAAACAAATGTCAACTCCACTCTTTGTATCAAAATTCATATGTTCTTTTCAAAATTCCTCTGTTTCTTTGCTCATTGCCCTCTGCATATGGCCCGCTCAACCTAGATTTTGCTTGCACCATTCTCCTTACCAAGAATATCCACATTCTTTCTTATTCCACCAATTCATCTATTGTTTATTTATCCATTAGCTCCTAAGACTAGATTCAAGATTTAACTCTCAAATTCTACTTATTTTTCAAATTCCAGCTCTAATTATTCCAACCTAAAATTATTTCATTCTTTTCATCTTCTGTCACGCTGTTTAGTCGAACTTCAGGGACTATAATTGTTTTATGCATTTCACTTTCATTTTCCTAGCTCAATATTTGGCATCCTGGTGACGTATTATGTGTAACAAATTTTGTATACCCCCTGGAAAATTTTCCTAGTGTTGCAGTATTATGCACATAGCAGACATTCAGTAAATATCTATTGGCTGATTGACCAGGGTTGGTGATAATTGTCATGCTTAAAAATGTAAGGTGTCATTTATAGATACATACTAAAAATTTCCTTGAGTTTTGCATGTTTTGATAAAATTGTCTGTACGAAAAACTCATTCTTCTTCAAGATACTTTAGTTGAGTTTTAAATACCATCCTGAAATCAAGAAATATTCATTAAGAATGATTCTCTTAGCTTTGACCATTGACTTTTGTGATTACATCCTCCTTCAGACTGTCTGACATTTTTCTCTCTGTGCTTTTCTCTCTTTTACTAAACCCTTTCTTTCTGGATGTCTCTGTTGCATTTAACTTCATTTCTAATTGATGGGCACAACTACATGGTTTTTGTTTTCAGTGTGTTGTTCAAGATCCCCTAATTCCCAATCAACCCATATAATTTCATGGCCAGTTTTTAATTTCTTTTTTCATTTCTAAGAAAAAATATATAGTAAGATTTGATTAAATTTAATTTATAGTTTGTTGTTCGATTTTTGTACCTAAGCATTTCTTTTGGTATCCTTACAACTAAACTTGGATTTTGTACTTACTCTTCAATTAAATTCTGTTAGCCTATTTCATAGTTAAGAGTCTTGCCGACCAAATTAAACTTTTATTTGACCACCATACTTGTGCCTTCTGTTTTCCCAAATTGGCAAACTTCTTAACTTCATAAAGAAATGGTAAGAATCACCATTTAATGACCATGCACCCCTTACAGACATATTTTCATACGTTACATGAAATAATGCAAAGTTTACCTAAGATGTTGATAAATATCTTGACCTCAGACTCTGACCTCATATTGCCTAGAAAAGATGTTTTTTATCAGTGCCCTCATCTCTACATGACAAGAGTGTTCTAAAGGGTACCACATAGCATTGAGCTGAGCAGAAATTTACATTGCCATATTTGACCCCTTTTCTCCAGGCTTTGGGATCAAAACCATTAAAAATCTTGTTCATCTCATCTCCTTGATATTTATTAAATCTGCCTTCTTCATTAAATATTTTCTTTAACTAGTCCTCAATATTCTTCACCTTAGCTTTTAAAATAGCACCCTTTCCTCTTATCCACTATCATCAAATTTATTTTTCTCAAATACAGACAGGAATATGCTACTTCCCACTTCTTGGGAAATAATTACATACTCAAGAACTTTCAAAAGTTTATCAAATAAAATCTTCATGCACCAACACATCTTGGAGTTTCAAATATATACTTCCATGCAACCTAATCAAACCAACTAGGAAAGATTCACCAAGTCTTCCTGCTGTTTCAGTCATGTTTGCCAGTCAGCCGAGAATTTGCTTCCTCCCTTTATTTGCAGATTAAAACCATACTTCTTTAAAACTCAGACTTCAATACCACCTACCCTGAAATGTTCACTGTTCCAGCCACTTAATCGAAATGATTTTATGTTTCTCTCTATCTTGTAGCATTTTTCAAGCGTATGTATATTTTAAAAGCTTGTTTTATTTTGCCTTATCTATTTTGCTTCTCTTCCCCACAGTTGTAAAACACTTGAGGTTTCAGATCATGGAATTTTTGTATTTGTACATCCCACTCTTACAAGTACCATGTTTTGTACATGTGCGTTTTGGATGTTATTACCTACTATCTTCGTAGCCCTTGCCTGCGATAAAACACGTTTGCTGACATCTCTAATTCATTTTTTGAAAAAATTAAGCACAGTTTCCCTATGCACATCGTTGTTCTTGAAATTCTATACATGTTGCCTTCCATGCTTCGCTTCCCTTTTACTCTCTAAGATTCTTCAATCTAGTATGAATTCACCCAGTTCCATTATAATTCCCCCTCACCAGGGTCCCCAGTGACTTTGCAAAATATTATGAACTGCTTTCAGAGCCGTTCTTTTTCACTCTTGGTGAGTTGTGTAATATTGGGATTTACTTGAAATCCTCTTAGTCCATTCAGGTTGCCAGAACAAAAACTGTATAAGCTGGTGCTTATAAATAACACTCATTTCTCTTCTGGAAATGGGAATTGCCAGAAAATGGTCCAAGCAGATTCAATATCTGATGAGGGCATTCTTCCTGGTTCATAGATAGCCACCTTTTCACTGTATCCTCATAGAGTAGAATGGATAAAGGATCTCTGTAGGTTACTTTTATAATGCACTGATCCCATTCATGAGGGCCCTTCCTAATGCCCCACATCTAGTGCTATCACTTTGAGAGAATTTCAACATACGAATTTTCTTTGAGAGACTTTCAACATATGAATTTTGGGATAGACACAACCATTCTTTCTCCTGATTTTTCTGGTATCTCTCCCTCTAGATTTTCCCCCTTTTGCTTTTATGACTGTTTATTCTAATATCCTTTCCTGAATCCTAGACTATAGACCTTAGGATACTTTGAAGCAAATGATATATCCAAGAATCATCATGATATAGGTATAAATTAAAGACAGTGGAGTGAATAAGATCACATAGAGAAAATGCATTCTGTGAGGAGAGAAGAGAGACAAGCACAGAACCCAGGAGAAGCCAACGGGTAAAGAGGGTGGGGCAGTGCAGACGATAGACTACATAGAAAAACAACTTTTAGTTGGAAAAATATGTAAATCCTTACATTTTCATTGTGACACGTTGTTTTAATATTATGTCAGTGTGTGAACAAGAGAATAAACCAATTATCCACAAGCTCCTTTCAGACTTTGGATACTATAATTTTAAATGAAGATTAACTATTTTTTACATTTACAACTGCAATCCTAACAAAGGAATGAGTTTTAATTTTATTACTTCCATTTTAGTGACAGAGATGGCTGACGTCAAACCAAGTATATGGTCCAGTAATGGTGCAGGTGCCTGATTGATGAAGCCACAGCTGTGATGGGTTTGAAACAAACACTGCCAAAATAGAGCGAGGATGTGGCTACACAGTCAGGAGCCAAGCCTTAAGTTTGTAGCAGTTGTCAGAGCTGCATCATGGGCAGAGATTAAGATAAAAACTTGTCTAAAAACTGGAGCATATATCCTTAGGCTCTGCTAACAAAATTTTAGTCCGTACTAAGGAAGATGTCCACTTTTTCCCCCTCACAGCTCTGCATCTATTTTATTCTCCTTTTTTCTTCTTCCAATCATGGGTGGACTTCCTATTTAATTGTTACACTCAAGATTCCAATTCCTATTACATAAAGAGAACTTTCTGGGGCACCTGAGTGGCTCAGTAGGCTCAGAATCTGACTCTTGATTTCACCTCATGTCATGATCTCGTGGTTCATAGGCTTGAGCCCCATATTGGCCTCCACACTGACGGAGCAAAGCCTACTTAGGATTCTTTCCCTCCCTCTCTCCTTGTCCCTTCGTACATGTAGGCACATGTGATCTCTCTCTCCCTCTCCCTCTCTCTCTCAAAATAAGTAAATAAATAAATAATCTTTAAACAAAAGAGAGAGAGAATTTTTATAAGAAATTAGAAGATCTGCTTTTAGATCAAATTCCTAGGTGGCCTAAGGAGAAACAAATCCTTTTAAAAGATGTAATGAAAGCTAAGATAGCATACTCCTACAAATCGTCTTCAAAAAAAATTTTTGAGACTCTGCTATTATTCATGTCTTTAGTAAAACATTGTTCATTATTCTTAACATTTAGTAACTATACTCTTTATTATTTCCATTGGAATATTATCTAGGATTCTGCAGCTTAGTACATTGATTTTGAGTAAAATATAAAATATACTCTGGTTTCTCTTCAGATCGTATAAATCTTTCGCCTTGAGTAAAATATAAAATACAACAGGCCAATTTGTTACTCTTCAAACATATATGGCTTCTTACTCTCATTCCACAGACTGCCATGTGCTTTACAGCTGGCAAAATCGTTTAAAGTCAACACTGTGGAAAGTTGGGCAAGAGTTAAGCTAATTATAATATCTTCAGAATCTCATAACAAGATTTGGAAACCAACTGCCATGTGAAGATTGTTTTTATTCACTCCCTCAAAATCAGAATATTATGATCAATTTGTACAGTGCTAGATGCCAAGCCATGTGGAGCTTTATAAACCTTAGTCAACAAGTTCTCTTCTTAGTTTATCTTTGATAATGAATGATTTTAATTTCATTAAACATTGTGTGCTGCAAGGACTATCTGTGGGTTGGAATATTACAGAGAGCATATTCAGCTAATAGATTGTATTATTTAAGCTAGATTTTTCATTTAAGGAAGTGGGACGGCAAGCATCAAGATAATTTTTTAATCGAATCTCCTCACACAGGAAACAAATTAATAAAATTTGCTGCTGGTTATCTGAGTCTTCCTTAATTCTCCATTTTACTTCTAAGGACAGAATTTGTGTAGCAAAATAAGTAAAATGTTGTATTCTGATCCTTTTATTATTTTATCTTCTCTTTCTGTAAAAATATGAGAGTTGAGAGAATGGGAATTATGTCTCCTATTTTTAACTTATTTTCCTTAATTGCTAACAGAGTAGTTAGCACATAGTAGGCCCGCATGAATATTTAACAGATTAATGAATAATGTCAGATTCTAGCTTTAGAAAAAAGGAACTTATTAAAGAATTACTGCTTTTTCCATGCTTATCTCTATTATCTTGTAAATTATCAAAGTATCTTTAATAACAAAATCATACTGCCACACTTCAGTCATATACAAAGTTCATATTCCAGTTCTTTGTCTGTCAGCAAAACTTCTAGAGGCACACAATTGAGAAGAAATAAGTTAAATAACTATTGGTTCATTAATGATGATCCCCCTATCAAATCGATGTGATCACTCTACTTTATTAAATGCAGGAAAATCTACCATGCGTAGGTTACATTTATTGAGCAATTACTATGTGGTAAATGTACTCTGTGTTTTGCTTACATTATTTTCATTTAACCCTCTGAGCAAACTGATGCCATAGGTAATGCTATTCACATTTGGCAGCATAGAATGTTGAAATTTAGAATTGCCTGATATAACACAGCTAATAAATCATAGAACTGTGATTTGTTCTTAGATTGACTTTACAAGCCATGCTCTGCCCACTGCACCACACTGCCAAGTACTAAAGTGGTTATACATCAGAGGGCTGGCCCACTTGTCTTTGAAACCGTCATCGATTTCATTCAGCAATTATTAATATGTCACTAATCTAACATATTTTGCAAATAAATATGATTATAAGCATAAGGAACTCGGGTAAGAAGCAACTTTTTTTTAATTTAAATATTTCTAAAGATCCTCTCATTCCTGAGAAAACAATCTCTGCAGAGCCTGATATACAAAATGTAGTTTTACAGGATAGTTAGAAAATTGCTCAAAGCCTGCAAGCTTAGCTACTTTTTAAGTTTGGAAAATTTCTTCCTTCAATACATTTTTGGGCTTGCTTGCTTATTAATACAAACGTCCTATAGCTTCTGACATAAAAATGATTCCATAAGATTTTAACCTCAGTATATACACATATATCTACATACTTGCCCACAGTCTCTATTAATTCTCATAAATTTTGATCCCATAATGTCCAGACTTGTGAATAGTATATGGAAAATTTTTACATAATTTCTGAAATCTTTGAAAACAATCCCTGTTATTCAACTAGTAAAAACTTCCTTGATATGATTTTAAAGTATTATGGATTTTTAAAATGTGTTCTTATCTATCTTAAGGAATAAAGAGGTCAAGCTAATTGGAAACATAGAATGGCTGTACTAAACAATTCATTTAATACCAAAGCATAGAAATATCAATCAACATGTCAAAGTTACATGACTTTTCATATTAGTATTTTATTGAGTTCACCAAGGGGAAAATATGATTTAAATATAAAATGAGCTTCTGCATCAGGTTCACAATAATAATAATAATAATAATAAAGACACATTTATTTTCAAGATTCCACTGGAAATCAAAGACCAACTGCTTCCCTGGATAACATTAGAGAAGGAAGGAAGGAAGGGAGGGAGGAAGGAAGGAAGGAAGGGAAGGGAAGGGAAGGGAAGGAAAGAAGGAGGGAAGGAAGGAAGGGGGGAAGGAAAGAAGGAGGGAAGGAAGGAAGGAGGGAAGGAAAGAAGGAGGGAAGGAAGAATAAATTCCATTGGGCTCCTATTGGCCAAAGTGAGTGATCAATCAAATTGATGAAGTCAATATGCAGCTCAAATACCCTTGCATACCAAGGCTATTATAAATTTAATAATGCTTCAATATGGGTGCTTTAAATTTTTAAAGGGACATTCCAAGGGCACCTGGGTGGCTCAGTTGGTTGAGCATTAGACTTCAGCTCAGGTCATGATCTCACACTTGGCGAGTTTGAGTCCCATATCAAGCTCATTGCTGTCAGCACAGAGCCCGCTTGGGATCCTGTCCTCTCTCTCTGCCCCTCCTCACCTCTCAAAGATAAATAAAACATTTTAAACAGATAAACAAACAAACAAATAAAGGGACATTCAAAATGTAGAGAAAATGGACTAATCTAAGTTTTCATAAGATCAAAAGTATAAATCATTTGAATAATCACTTGAGGTTCATGGTAACAAAATGTGACCTATGTTAATGCATCCAACTTCCATCTTTTTCTCTACAAGCTTTTACACAAATAGAACTGTCACTGGTTGCTTACTCATATCTAGGAGCTCGAATATGTTCCACTGCTATAAGACCCCATGTCTCCTTCAGAGATTATAAACAAAGGCTAGCAATTCAGAAATAACAGGTTTCTGTTTTTTTCCCAGTAATCCTGTCTTCTACATGTAATGGAACTAACTTCAGAAAAACAAACATAAATCCCCTTAATTCCGTTTCTTTTTTTCTTTCTAAAAAAGGAAAATAAGCCATTTTGTAATTTCACTGTTTTTCTCTGTATTATAATACTTGATGTAATTAAGAATTCTTTTGAACTGGTAGAAGATACAGAAATATTTTCTAAGCTTATTTATTTATTTTGAGATAGAGAGAGAAAGAGAGAGCCTGAGCAGGGGAGGAGCATAGAGAGAGGGAAAGAGAAAATCCCAAGCAGGCTCCATGCTATCAGGTCTCAACACAGGGCTCAAACCCATTAACTGTGAGATCATGTCTTGAACAGAAATCAAGTGTCAGGCTCTCAATTGACTGAGCCAAAAAAAATCACCCAAGAAATGTTAAAAGAAAGGAAAGCTCATGATTTTTAAGATAAAGAGTTGTGTTCAATTTTATTCAAAACTTATTTATTGCACCTAAATTTCATGATTGTTGCTTTGAATCTTAATTGCAGTAAGCTTTAATTTTAATCAATTCATTGTTTATTGTAAATGTCCAATTGCTTCAGTATACTTTTAATACTTTCTGTCATTCAACAATTGTATTGTAGGGGCACCTGGGTGGCTCACTCGGTTAAGCATCCGATTTTGGTCCAGGTCATGATCTCATGGTTCGTGGGTTCAAGTCCTGCATCGGGCTCTGTGATGACAGCCAGCTCAGAGCCTGGAGCCTGTTTCAGATTCTGTATCTCCCTCTCTCTCTGCACCTCCCCAGCTCATGCTCTGTCTCTCTCTCAAAAATAAACATTAAAAGAAATTTTTGACAGGCAAGATGGCAGAGAAGTAAAGAGCTCCATACATTTCACTCACCCCCATCTCTCAAACGGAAAAGGTCTGAAGCCATAGAAACCCTTTCAGAATGGCAGGAGATTGGGAGGAAAAGGAAACAAAGTCCACGGAGAAAACAACCTTATAAGGCTACAACAAGAAATAAGCCAAAGTACATATAGTGGAGAATCCTAAATACCACTACAAGTTGGGAAATAAAATAACCAAAGTCTCAACAAGACAGACCAAGAAACACCATTCAAAGAACACTTCCTGAATGGACAGGCTCTGGACAGTCAAAGAGCCTTCTTTAATACAGCAGTACTCACAGGTGCAGAGTGCATAACAAGCTTTTAAAACTAACAAGAAACAGAAAGTGAGCCAAATTGACCAAACAGAAGAACTCTACTCTAAAGAAATTCCAGGAAGAAATAATAGCTAAAGAACTGCTCAAAACAGATATAAGCAACATAACTGAACAAGAATTTAGAACAGTAGTCATAAAATTAGTCACTGGGCTTAAAAAGGGCATGGAAGACATCAGAGAAACTATTGCTACAAAGACTATGGAGCATAAAAATAGTTGTGATGAATTAAAAAATGCTATAAATGAGATGCATAATAAAATGGAGGCGACCACTGCACGGATTGAAGAGGTAGAGAGGAGAATAGGTGAATTAGAAAACACAATTATAGAAAAAGAGGAAGCCAAGAAAAAGAGAGATAAACTGATCCAAGAACACGAAAGGAGAGTTCAAGAGCTGAGTGATACAATCAAATGGAACATTATCTGTATCATAGGAATTCCAGAAGAGGAAGAGAGAGGGAAAGGCACTGAAGGAGTCCTTGAACAAATTATAGCTGAGAACTTCCCCTATCTAGGGAAGGAAACAAACATTGAAATCCAAGAGGCACAGAGAACTCCCCTCAGACGTGACTTGAATCGATCTTCTGCACAACATATTATAGTGAAACTGACAAAATATAAGGATAAAGAGAAAATTCTGAAAACAACTAGGGATAAAAGGGCCCTAACATACAAAGGGAAACCTATAACGGTTGACAGACCGGTGACAGACGGGTGACAGACCCGTCTACTGAAACTTGGCAGGCCAGAAAGGAATGACAAGAAGTCTTCAATGTGATGAACATAAAAAAAAAATGCATCCAGGAATCCTCTATCCAGCAAGCCTGTCATTCAGAATAGAAGGAGAGATAAAGGTCTTCCTAAATAAGCAAAAATTGCAAGAATTCATAACCACTAAACCAGCCCTACAAGAAATCCTGAGGGGGACTCTATGAGGGAAATGTTGCAAGGAACACAAGGTACAAGAGACAACACTACAAGCATGAATCCTACAGAGAACACAATGACTCTAAACCCATATTTTTCAATAATAACAATGAATGTAAATGGACTAAATACTCCAATCAAAAGACATAGAGTAACAGAATGGATAAAAAAACAAATCCATCTTCTTGCTGTCTACAAGAAACTCATTTTAGACTGGAGGACACCTTCAGATTGAAAGTAAGGGGATGGAGAAATATATATCATGCTACTGGAAGTCAAAAGAAAGCTGGAGTAGCTATACTTATATCAGACAAACTGGACTTTAAAGTAAAGGCAGTAAAAAGGGATGAAGAAGGACATTATATAATTACAAGGTATATCCATCAGGAAGAGCTAACAATTATAAATGTGTACGCACTGAATACGGGAGCACCTAAATACATAAAACAATTAATCACAAACAGAAACAATCTTATGGATAAGAATGTGCTAATAGCAGGGGACTTTAATAATCCACTTACAGCAATGGATAGATCAACTAGACAGAAAGTCACTAAAGAAACAATGGACTTGAATGACACATTGGACCAGATGGATTTGACAGATACATTTAGAATTCTACATCCTGAGAACATGGAATTCATTTTCTACTCAAGTGCGCATGGCACATTCTCCAAGATAATTCACATAGCAGGACATAAAGCAGCCCTCAATAAATATAAAAGAATTGAGATCATACCATGCACACTTTCAGATCACAATGCTAGGAACCTTGAAATCAACCACAGGAAGAAGTCTGGAAAACCTCCAAAAACATGCAGGTTAAAGAACACTCTACTAAACAATGAATGGGCCAATCAGGCAATTAGAGAAGAAATTAAAAAATATATGGAAACAAATGAAAATGAAAACACAACAATACAAACTCTATGGGATGCAGGAAAGGCAGTCCTAAGAAGAAAGTACATTGCACTCCAGGTCTATTTCAAGAAATTAGAAAAAGCACAAGTACAAAATCTCTAACAATGCACCTAAAGGAACTAGAAGGAGAGCAACAAGAGTACCCCAAACCCAGAGAAGAGAAATAATAANTCTTCTCACGCTATTCTGAAAAATAGAAATGGAAGGAAAATTTCCAGACTCATTCTACGAAGCTAGTGTCACTTTGGTTCCCACGCCAGACAGAGACCCAGCAAACAAAGAGAACTACAGGTCAATATCCTTGATGAATACAGATGCAAAAATCCTCAACAAGATACTTGCAATTCGAATGCAATAGCACATAAAAAGAATTATCCACCATGATCAAGTGTCATTCATTCCTGGGTTACAGGTCCCATTNTGATCATTTTCTCGCACCATACACAAAAATAAACTCAAAATGGACAAAGGACCTGAATGTGAGACAGCAAAACATCAAAATTCTAGAAGAGAAAGCAGGCAACAACCTCCTTGACCTCAACCATAGCAATTTCTTACTTGACACATCTCCAAAGGCAAGGGAATCAAGAGCAAAAATGAACTACTGGGACCTCATCATGATAAAGTTTCTGCACAGTAAAGGAAACAATCAATAAAACTAATAGGCAACTGATGGAATAGGAAAAGATATTTGCAAATAACATATNAAAAAAACAAAAAAAAAAACCACATAGACCAATGGAACAGAATAGAGATCTCAGAATTGGACCCACAAATTTATGGCCAACTAATCTTTGACAAAATGGGAAAGAGGATCCAATGGAAATAAGACAGCCTCTTTAACAGATGGTGCTGGGAGAACTAGACAGCAACATGCAGAAGAATGAAACTTGATCATTTTCTCGCACCATACACAAAAATAAACTCAAAATGGACAAAGGACCTGAATGTGAGACAGCAAAACATCAAAATTCTAGAAGAGAAAGCAGGCAACAACCTCCTTGACCTCAACCATAGCAATTTCTTACTTGACACATCTCCAAAGGCAAGGGAATCAAGAGCAAAAATGAACTACTGGGACCTCATCATGATAAAGTTTCTGCACAGTAAAGGAAACAATCAATAAAACTAATAGGCAACTGATGGAATAGGAAAAGATATTTGNAACCACGGGGGAGGAGAAGGGGAAAAATTGCTGGGGAGAAGGAGGGAGGCAAACCATGAGAGACTTTTGAATGCTGAGAACAAACTGAGGGCTGATGGGGTGAGGGAGAGGCGAAGGGGGATGATGGGCATGGAGGAGGGCACTTGTGGCGATGAGCACTGGGTGTTACATAGAAACCAACTTGACAATAAACTATTTTTAAAAAATAAAAAAAATAAAAGTAAAAATAAAAGAAAATTTTTTAAATTAAAAAAAGATTAATTAAAAACATTCTTTTTTTCAGATACCAGAAGTTAGTGGAAATAATGATCAAGAAAATGACTATGAAGATGATTTTACTTCATTATTAGCATATTCTCCTAGTAAGTGTTTCTGTACATTATGAATACATGTTATATATAACACTTACATTAAACTACATGTAACTGGTAAAGTAAGGCTGAACAGAGCACGAGAATTCAGTCTTGGAGAGCATGGGAAGACATTTAATTAACTGAATGTGTTCTAATTTATAATACAGTAGAGATGTTACTACATTATCTTGCCAATTGAGATACTTCTATTAAGTTCAGGTTTGAATAATCAAACACCAGTTTTTCCTACCCAAAGAGAATACACAATTCAGACTGATGCAAATATTTTGACTATTTGACAACTCTACTTTTTCAGTATTTTTTAAAACAAAGTCACATTCTTTTTAGACCTTAGTTTTCTCTGCCAGGAAATGAGAAACATGGACTAGGTCTCTCTCTAAAGTCCTTCCTGGCTGTAATAGGATGTGGTTCTATATCCTAAAGTCTGAGGACTAACTCAGCCTCCCTACATGTATATAACTACCCATTATGCCAGATTGCGCTGGTATACAATAACTTGCTTCCCCAGCACATCTGATAGGCATCCCCTGTTCAACATTTCCAAATCCAAAACCCTAATGCAAGACACTTCCAAACCTACACCACCTGCTGACTTTTCCATTCAGTAAGTGAAGATTCTTTCCTTGTTTAATTTCCCTGGAAGTACCCCTTGGCTTTTGTACTTCCTCTCTCACCCCACATCCAGTCTGTCAGAAAATACTGTTGTTTCTACATTCGCAGCATAGCCAGCATTCAGCGGTTCCTCAATCTTTCATTATTTATCCTAATCCATGCTGCCATCAGCTCTTCCTGGAATATTGCAGTAGCACAGTGGTTCTCAACAAAGGACTATTTTCTACTCACAACTGATGATATTCGTCAATGGACAGCAGTTGTTTTATTATCATGATTTAAGAAGGGAGCTTCCCAACTGGCATCTGGTGGGTGGACACTAGCAATTCTGCTAAATACCCCACGATGCATAGGACACATACCCCACACAACACAGAATTATCTGGTCCGAAATCTCAGCAGCACTACTATTGAGAAACCCTGCAATGGCAGCTTCCACACTTGCCACTCCTAAGTCTCTGCGCTTCGTGAAAGAACTAATCACTTTTCTGTTCCAAATTTCCCTCTACTTTCTCTTCATCCTTATAATTCTTATCATCATCTAAACGTTATCCCTAGATAACCTTTCTGGTCCTATCCCAGACCCCTCTCTTTGTTCACAGCCACAGTGACGTCTCACATATCAGGCATGCTCTTGCAAGGTATTGACCTTTTAACACTGAACAGCTGATGCTCAATAACCATTATTGACCACTAGTTTTTCAAATGGTAGCCTGATCTCCAAATCAGATAATATTAAGTATCTTAACTAGTTATTTAAATATCTTAAAATATAATGTTTTAACTAGCATGCTTTGGCAAATCAGGAATCAACTTCAAAAGTTATGGCATAACAAAATAATGCTAATGTAATGACTCAATGCACTGAGTTTTAAAGTCATACATTTTATTTTCATTTTTGATAGTAATAAAACTGATGACAAAGGCCATCACAGATAATGACCGTTTATTTATTATGAAATTTAATCCTCAGAAGAGCTTCCTATAAAAAGAAAACATTATTTCAATTAGTTATAGAGAACAACCTCATTTCTAAAGACGACTGGGACCTGGAATTGTCTTGTTTAGGAAACTGTGTGACTGGACTCAGGCCTCAGGTTCTTTCATAAGATAAGGGGTGAAGCACGGCTCACCTTAGCAGATTTCCATTAGTGTCATCATGACTGTGAAGCTGGCCAAAACTCACTCACCTACCACATCCAACCCTCCAGGGCTGGGTTCCAGGTTTGGGCATTTCTGACAGGGGCCAAGTAGACTCTGTTGCTTAGACCGTGTAAACATAAAACATAAATACTGAATACATCAACGTAAGGGTGGCTACAAGTAATTTCCTATAGCACGAGTGTAATTCTAAGTTGATGATCGATTTGCCCAGACAGAAATAGTGAAGTCCCTTTGCTAGCTTAAGCAGTAATTTCTTTTCAGTCACTGCATCGTCTACTCCATCAATATTTCTAGAGACTACTTTATCTCGAGCTCGGTGTTCAGTGTTAGAGCTAGAAAGATGAATGAGACTGGTGCAAGAATGAAAGGCTGGCCGCTCTGCCCAGGCTACTAATTAAAGAATCTTTGTCTGTCATTTTAATACTGAAGCTGTATCTTTCCTCTTTCTCACGTGAAAAGAAAGAACAATAAAAAATTAACTTCCATGTAGAAATATGGAGTGCTGTCACGGGCACAGTTTTTCTTCATGACTAATTTTCTCCCATAACTGAAAAGTTTCTACAGCATAACTCTTCATTGTTTTTTTTAAAAAAAGGCCTTTTTTTCCCATACTCTGCCAATTGGCTTCTTTAGCTATATTTCAGCTTAGCAACACTTTAAAGCAACAGTCATCTACTCGTCTCTTGCACGGACAATGACAGCAATTCACATATTCCTTCCAATGTAGAGATTCTAAGTTTGTTTTAAAGTTTTGTGAATCCTTTATTTAAAGCAGAATTTTTATAAAGAAAATTTAAACAACAAAATTTTAAGATTTGAAGTTATTGCATTATATTATCTTTTTTCAGCTTTCTACCTGGGTACTTATTGTGTACATTATAAAAACAAATGGTGGAATCATGATTCTTAGGATGGAGGGAATTTGGATTATTTGGTTAAGTTTCAGGATAGGATGTATTTTATAGATGACAGAATGGAGTCTTAGAAAGGTTTACCTACCGTTGGTGATTTGGATGCCTTCTCCACCAAAAAATATTAACACTTTACTCAAGTAATGTTTTCAAGAGTTAAGATATAATCTGGTGATAATTATATATTAAAACACTAAATAAGATCGCAGATTTACTTTTATTGCATTATTTACAAGCAAGTTAAGGTTTATTATTTTTCCTTGTATTTACCTTTTCCATAATTTATTACTTCTTAGGTGAGTTATGCTGTTTTCTAATAAAAATGCCGTCATGCAGTCACATATGATAGGCAGATATATGAATCTGCTCAAACAATGGCTCTAGAGAATCCGAATGTTATTGTATGTATGTGTCATATAGTGAAGTAGCAAGATATAATGAAGCTTTAACCATTCATTTGGTAAATATTCTAAAAGCCCAAGAATGACTATTCACTAAAATTATGCGTTTGTCAGCTTTCCACTCTATCAGATCATAAAAGTTTGATTAGCAGTACTGCCACTTCTGTATGAAATTAGAAAATACGAGATGCCTCCAGACAGTGTGTTTAAGTGAAATCTATCATCTTCATCGTAAACAGGCTTACAGAACCCAGCATTTCATCCTGAAAGTGGACAGACACGCAGACAGTGTGCAGAAGGAGCTGAGGCAGATGAGCTGGCAAAGGAAGATAAAGTGAATGAATCGGGCACCGAGGCTGAGCACAGCCTCGCGGAGGTTGGGGTTGGCGCTTCTGTGAACCAGTATGATGATGACTTGTATGTGTTCATTCCTGGAGACAATCCAGAACATAATTCACGAGAGCCCCTCGTGAGCAACAGACCACCTCTCCCCCCGCCACGACCTGTAGCTGCTGCCTTCCCGCTGGAAAAACTCCACTGCACATTACAGGGTAAGTTTAAGGGTTAAAACAACAACAAAAGTGTGACGGGCTTCATTACCATATAGCGCAGTGGCAAATCTATACAGGGAAGATCAGCCTTTAAAACCAAGAACAACTTTCTTGCCGTTCCTTTAAGGCCTCAGAAATCAGAAAAAAGATCCCTGCCATTAATTCCCTTTCCCTTCCTTCCTTCCTTCCTTCCTCCCTTCCTCCCTTCCTTCCTTCCTCCCTTCCTCCCTCCCTTCTTCCCTCCCTTCCTTCCTCCCTTCCTTCCTTCCTCCCTTCCTTCCTTCCTCCCTTCCTTCCTTCCTCCCTTCCTTCCTTCCTCCCTTCCTCCCTTCCTCCCTTCCTCCCTTCCTTCCTCCCTCCCTTCCTTCCTCCCTTCCTTCTTCCCTTCCTTCCTTCTTCCCTTCCTTCCTCCCTTCCTTCTTCCCTTCCTTCTTTCTTCCCTTCCTTCCTCCCTTCCTTCCTCCCTCCCTTCCTTTCTTCCTTCCTTCCTCCCTTCCTTCCTCCCTCCCTTCCTCCCTCCCTTCCTTTTTCCCTTCCTTCCTCCCTCCCTTCCTTCCTCCCTCCCTTCCTTCCTTCCTCCCTCCCTCCCTTCCTTCCTTCCTTCGTTCCTTCCTTCCTTCCTCCCTTCCTTCCTCCCTCCCTTCCTCCCTTCCTTCTTCCCTTCCTTCCTTCCTCCCTTCCTTCCTTCCTGCCTTTCTCTGTCTTCTTTCTTTCTCTCTATCCCCCCTTTCTCTCCCCTTCCCACCTCCTCTCCTTCCTCTTTCCCTCCCTTCCTTTCTTTTAGAACAGTCTCATTACAAACCTTCAAGTAAGTAAAGAAATAAAACTTGGAAAGAGGCTGTACTCCTTCACATAAAATGAACCTCAAGTATCATGTAGAAAAGTAAATGACAAGTTTCCTTTAAAAAAAAAAAGTCACCCAGCAAAAGGAAAAAGCTAATATTTTACAGATTTGAAAATGACGTTAGGCACGCCACTCTGTTGGTAGCTACAGGGGAAGCAAATGGTAAAGGGTTTCTCACACAGCATAGAGACCAAAGTCTAAGAACACTAAATATATTGCTAAAGTGGAAGAACAGTTAAATGGCCGTGATTGCACTTGTTCCCGGATGCAAGATTTACTGTGTGTAACGGGGGCAGGAGTTGGGGGGAGGGTTGGACGAGGAGGACGGGGATGGTGTGGGTTCCATATTAGACTTTCTGGCTGGAGTGTTCAACAGCCTAACACACTTCCAGCTCCGGGGTCATTCTTACAGTCACTAATTATCACCCACAATTATTGATTACTGTTTAACACATAATTTCCAAATCCAAAATATGTTCTTATATGAAACTTTAATAAGACTAAAGAAATATCTATTATTAAAACTCTATTTGCCATTATACTTTAGCTAGAGGGCTATAAAGTAGAATAAACACTGTTTCAAAAAGTGAATTTTGAAGCCATGAAATTTAGCATTTATATCCTTGAAGGTCCTTGTCTCTAGAGTTTCAAGTTGATGAACATAAACCTTTACTAAGGTCATGTACTTTGAATTTAGAGATGAAAGGTCCTGCTTAATGGAAAGTATGGAAAACCTAATGGGCACTCCTCTCATTCTTTCGCTCATTCAACAAATATTTTTTGATTACCTACTATGCACCAAGCTCTGAGAGACCATTGCCATAGATCAGGAAGGTAGGTGTATCAATACTGGGGGTTGGGACCTATGACCCAGCAGTAGCACTGCTAGCAATTTACCCAAGAGATGCAGGAGTGCTGATGCATAGGGGCACATGTACCCCAATGTTCACAGCAGCACTCTCAACAATAGCCAAAACATGGAAAGAGCCTAAGTGTCCATAACTGACAAATGGATCAAGAAGATCTAGTATATCTATACAATGGAATACTAGATGGCAATGAGAAAGAATGAAATCTGGCCATGTGTAGCCACATGGATGGAACTAGAGGGTGTTATGCTGAGCGAAATAAGCCAGGCAGAAAAGGACAGATACCATATGTTTGCCCATATAGGTGAATTAGGAGGAGCTTAATGGAGGACCTTGAGGGAGAAGAAGGGAGAAAATAGTTGGAGAGAGGGAGGGAGGCAAACCATGAGAGNCAATAAAATTCTCATATATTTTCTCACTTTTTACAGATATGAATAATTTTATATAATTATTAAAATAAATTTTTAAGACAGTTGTCTTCTATCAAGTTAAATCTCTTTTTTAAAATTTTTAAAAATGTTTTGTATTTATTTCTGAGAGAGAGAGACAGCGTAAGCAGGGGAGGGTCAGAGAGAAAGAGAGACACAGAATCTGAAGCAGGCTCTAGGCTCTGAGCTGTCAGCACAGAGCCCGATGCGGGGCTCAAACCCACGAACTGTGAGATCATGACCTGAGCCGAAGTCGGATGCTTAACTGACTGAGCCACCCAGGCGCCTCAGGTTAAATCTCTTAAAGGAGTTAATAATAAATCGTCTTTGCCCTAATGTAAATTTTTATATCTAGTATGTTGGTTAGGAGGTCTGAAACTACTCTACAGAAAGCATTCCCCAGATATCTACAACTAGAAGTGTAATGTTGCCAAGTATATCTTCTGAAAAGTACCAAATATAAGAAGCAAAATAAAACAAAATCCACACGTTTTATTTTAAAACTTTATACTTTTACATTTTATGTGCAGTGTTACTTTTGGCCTCATCATTTCATAGGGCTCATATTGGAAGTAAATGGAAAATAACATGTCAATGTTTTTTCTTAAAATTCTTTGAGTATGGTCTTTGAGCATGATACTGGAAGCTACAACTTTTTTTTTTTTTTGCCAGGGAATTTGTATGGATTCTTTGATTTTAGCTAGTGATACCTTAAGAATTGATTCCTGGGAAGAGTTTCCTCATGCCCTCAAATTACTGAAAGAGGAAGGGCCACCTCCTCTTGTCCTAAGCATCAGATTCCCCAGAATGGATTTATGGACATATACTCTGGAGAAAAATAATAACAATATAAAACACTATAGAACACTTGTTGAAAACACATTGTCCCTCTTTATCTTCGGGACAGACTTTCAAGGCCACAATCACTATAGTTCCTCTTTGACTCAGACCTAAGACCATAAAGTCTGTAATTAGAATGTATCAAATATGTCTATAAACAGGTGTCCTCAGCTTTTAAGATCCTTCTCTTTGTTACACACTCTGCTACTAATTTTTTCTTTTGCAAAAATTAGAATGAGGGGCACGATTTCGTTTCGTCTTTATTTATTCATGCACAACTTGGTTTGAAGATGCTCAGGCCCCACTCCGACATGAAAAGTAGAACCTGATACACTGGAAAACAAAAAAGAAAAATGTCTTATTTCTGGTGTACAAGCACAACTTTAGCAAGAGTTGGGAAGGAAGGTGGGTGGAGAAACAAAGAGAGTTTAACAGCTCAGGAAATGGGTTGATAAAAGTAAGATAGTTGACACATTCCGCTAAAAATGAAACACTGTAAAAATGTTTCCCACACACTTAATCTGGTTTCACCTGTTATGCTGTCAGTGAAACAGAAGTCAGGAAGTCAAAATCTCAGTGCTGTATTATTCATAGGGAGAAAGGCAAAACATGCTGATTTGGAACTTAGTGGTCGGCATTTAGCCATTAATACTTCTTGGCTTAAACTGGTTGAAACAATCACATCTAAGACTCAGTCAGGGAAGGACCTTGGACTTATAAGCCTTATAAGCCTACCCATACAATTGCTGAGGTCCTTAAAATAATATCTTTTTATTTGCTCTTCAACTTGTCATTCCCCTAAGCTTCTACATCTTTCCACTAAAGTCCCCAAAAGTAACCTAGAAATTATTTGGTCAGATTGTCACCAAAGAGGAAGGAGAGTAGTTCTCCCTTCATTCACATGCATGATCTCTCAGAACAGCCCAGAAAAGCAATGATTTTTTAAGTCAATGACTTAAATTCTTTCCATTTTATTTTTTTCATTAATGCTTTAAGCAAAACATTTGTCAATAGTCTGTTTGGGGCCCCTAAGTGGCTCAGTCAGTTGAGCGTCCAACTTCAGCTCAAGTCATGATCTTGTGCTCAGTGAGTTCAAGACCCACATAGGGCTCTGTGCTGACAGCTCAGAGCCTGGAGCCTGCTTCACATTCTGTATCTCCCTTGCTCTCTGCCCCTCCCTAATTTGCTCTCTCTCTTGCTCACTCTCTCTTTCTCTCTCTCTCTAAAAAATAAACATTAAAACATTTTTAAGTCTAATTTTTAATAAAAATTTTCAATGGTGTGACAGAGAGGATTCAATTTTTTTCCATTACTCATTAAACAAAGTATGTGATACCTTTGTCTTCTAAATAACTACTACTAAAATATTTTAATGCCTTCTTTAAAAAATTTAAAGATTTTTCTGAGTATTAAAACCATAAAAGATTAGTCTTTTCATATGAATTAATCTTAAACCTTTGATTATCCATACCATCATGTCACAAACCATACTTTCAGTGCCCTTTATCTAAGAATGAGGCTCATGCTGGCTTATAGAAATCAAGAGTTACATTTCTGAAACCCGTTTGTCAAGCTACAGTGAGACTTACTGTAAGAAAGCAAGTAATGGCACGTTTGGCTATCCCCCCTGTCATTTTCAGAGAAATTGAATGTTACACAAAATACCCAGTACATGCCCTATGAATGGTAAAATGACTTCAAATGGAAAAAAAAAAATCTCTGGATA
>NW_027528804.1:2125455-2157001 GCF_008692635.1 Crocuta crocuta
TGTCCTTCAAATTTCTGATAGTAAATCCCTTATAAGCTAGGTGGAATGTATTTATATGCTTATGCGTTTTTAGAGAAAGATGTGGTTTTTTTTAAATGTTTTATTTATTTCTGAGAGAGAGAGACAGCATGAACAGGGGAAGGTCAGAGAGAGAGGGAGACACAGAATGCTAAACAGGCTCCAGGCTCTGAGCTGTCAGCACAGAGCTTGAACCCACAAACCGTGAGATCATGACCTGAGCCGAAGTCAGATGCTTAACCGACTGAGCCACCCAGGTGCCCCGACAAATCTGTGTTTTAAACACTTTTTTAAGATGTTATTTTTAAGTAATCTCTATACCCAGTGTGAGGCTCAACCTTACAGCCTGAGATCAAGAATCAAGTGCTCCTCTGACTGAGCCAGAGAGGCACCCTAAACTTTTTTTAAAAGCAAAGTTAATTACAAACTGCAGGAGGATGGTAGTAAATTATATAGTTCACTTTTCTTTTTGAAATATATAGGATCATATATAAATTATTTGGGTGGGGGAAGTTTCAAAACAGTGACAGAAGGACATCAATAATATTGCACATAATAAAAAAGTAACCACCACCTAAATATTTCATAAGCAGGGAAAATGGTGGAAGGCCAAATGGAAAGAAGTCAAAGCTGGTGTGATCTTGGAGCAAGACAAGAAACGGGAGGTGAAGCTAATGAAGAAGAAAGGGGAGAAAATGAAATGGAGAAGGAGGAAGACCCATATACATTTGCTGAGATTGAAGACAGTGATTATGACATGATATTGGCCAATATGAGTACAAAGAAAAAACTTGGGAGTCGGTCTTTTATTATAAACAGACCTCCTGCCCCTACACCTCGACCCACAAATATCCCTCCAAAAGAGGAAACCACACCTTACATAGCTCAAGGTAATGTTTTTTGTTGTTTGTGTGTGTGTGAGTGCTTTGAGAGTGGGAGGAATTGTCCTCTTTTTTGGGGGAGTCAGAAACCCCATAGATGAAAATTTCTTTTCAAGTCATAGGTGAGTTGTACTGGCACATTTTTAAACTTAGAAACACAATGAATAAAGAAAATAAGAATAATGGATAGGGTTCTGGTTTCTAATTCTTCATTAAGAAGGATAGTTTTGACAAATTACCCAAAGAACATGAAACCACAGCTTGTACGGAGAATTTCTATTTGAAACATTTTCTGTAATTCTATAAGAAGAAAGCTCACCTCCTACAAATAATGTGCAGTACAATAAAAAGAGGTAAGTACTTTTTGCCCCAACTTGCCTTTTTGCCCCTAACCCCACTTAAAACAATTTTAAAAACTGAAAAAGATGTAAATACTAGAGTCTCAGATATGCAACCACAATTACTCTGTTAATTTTTTGCCCCAACATTCTGCCATAGAATTTCTATTGCATTTTAGACTTCAATTTTTCTTTCTCATTTTCTACTCAGTTAAATCTAAATAAAAAATTTAAAAATCCCTGTACTTTTGTATATCCGTAGCCCCAGCAAGGTATATTTACCCTATTGTTATGTTCTGGCACTGTTGTATACCATTTGGTTGGATGTACTCCATGAGTCCATAGTGTCTGCGAGAAGACTTTCATTTATCAATGAATTTCATGCACATGCATTGAGTGCCTTTTGGGGCTAAAATGCCATCCTAGGGACTGAGAAAAAAAATGGCATAAAACAATTTCTTCATCCTTGAAGAGTTTGTAAGTGGCAGATATGCAAATTAATACCTAGAGTACAATGTGACACTTTATTAGAGATTTTTGAACAGAAATGGACACAAACACTGTTGGGGGATAACTAAAGCTGAGAAACAATAGATTATACATTCAAACAATTTAAACCAAGTACTCAAACAGAACATTTAAATATATACCACAAACCTACCCAGAAGCAGCACAAGTTACTCATTTGTGCTTACTATGTTCAAGAGGAACCACTCCATTGCTTACACATTATGTATTGGGAAATATGCAATCCATATAAGAAAATTTAGCAAGTATATATAAAGTTAATTATCAGTGTACTATGTACTTACTCAACAGTGATCTGCTGACGATGTTCAAGAAACTAAAAATTAGAAAATAACAAGTTAATAAATGTGTCAGCGAAAATAAAGTATCAGCTGGCATAGTCATCTAGATTATTATGTCAGGGAATAGGTGCAATTAAAAATTCTCAGATTGTCTGGGGGAGGGCACTTGGGATGAGCACTGGGTGTTATATGGAAACTAACTTGACAATAAATTATTTAAGAAGAAAAAAAGAAATTCTTAGATTGTCTAATATAGTGACCTCTAGAATAGTATTAGGTCTTAGACAAGGATAATACCTCCCAATAAATATTTTTAAAGAAAGAAAATAGATACATCTCAACACAAGAATTTAGTTGGATTCTAGAAATTTATGAAGAGGTACATCATCTATATCCCATTCCTTGGAGAGTTCTCTGGACCACAAGTATAGACTCCCACGTTGTGATGTTCTACTTTTTGCATTTTATCTTCCCATCCTTCTATTGGCTGTCATATTCTCATTATCTGTTTGGTTGGGTGTACTCTATGACCCCATAGTGTCTGAGAAATTACCTTTATTTATCAGTGCATTGCATGAACGTGCATTTCCTGTTCTTGAGTTGTTCTTTTTGTACATTTATTTTCTCTTTCTTTGGCAGCGGTGGGGGCAGCGGAATTCAATACCTTTATTATTGTTTTCTTTTATTTTGCTCTTGAGTTTTTAAATTTCTGTATTTTAATTGTTCTGTAGTTTTCATATTATCTCTATTATCTTTGTTTGCTTTTTGAGCTATCTGGAATGCTTGATACATCCATCAAATATCTTAGCTGTGCTTTTATGTGTAAAATGAAGCACCAAAAACCCAAATGGAAACTCCACTTGTTAATTTGTGGACAGCATTGGAGGGTAATGGGGAGATAACCAACTTTTCCTTAAATTACCCCACAATGTTACTTTCTATAGATCTATCCTATCCTTTTCAGTTTTCCTAGAATAAAATCCAAAACTCCAACCTACTTTATATGTCTGGCTGCCAGAACTCTGAGAGGAAGTGCGGGAAGAAGGCTGGGAAATTTCACCATTTAGAATGCACGATTTGACTTGTTCTCCCTGTGTTCAGCCCAGTGTGCAACTCTTGTGATCCACTGTGTCTCATGTCCCATTGCTAGAGCTACTTTTGTCCAGTTCCTCCAAAGAATAACCTTCCATCATGGATGATTGCCTTAGTTCATTAGAGAAGGAATTTGGAGCAATGATTGCTCTAAACTTTCAGCTTATCCCATGTTAAATAAGAGAATTGAGATGATTTTTCTCCTGGTTCATTTATTCATTAATTACATAAGCATAAGGAGTTATTGAGTACCAGGTGATGAAATCTTTCTGTGTATTAATTAAGTAAATTCCCTATAAGACAATGGTACAGTTTGTCACACACACACACACACACACACAGGAACTTTAAAGAATCTTAGAAATCTTGAGTCTCTAAGAAATTTTTGAAGCTATTTATCTCACCTACTTATTGCAAATTTGACACCCATCAGCCTTTATAATAAATCTTTCTACTTCAATTACACAATGTGATTTGTTCTCACTCTATTTGTGTTATATGCAGGTACCAGGGTTACAATATGTAGAGGGTTTTTGTTTTCACATTTTTTGCACTTAAGTATATAAAAGCAGATACAGTTTTTGCCCCGTATCCCAAATCAGTAGCAAAATCTGAATTGTAAATGAGGTCACTAAAGTCTCTTTTCTTTATTTCTTCCTTTCCTCTTTCATGGGGATATACTTGCTTGCCTCTTCCTTTTATGCTATTGATTGTTGATCATTCTGTTCCCACATTAGGAAAACATTGCCTCATCAGCTAATTCTTTCGTGATGTTCTTTGCTGTTCACAGGGTAAGAGTCTTTCATCACATCTTTGCTTTTTTTTTTTTCTTTTTCATAGCTCAGGCAGCTATATTAAATAAAATTGCCATCATTTCCCAGAAAGCCATCCATTCAATTAGAAGAACATTAATTTGCCCCAGTTCCTGCCAGAGCACAGAAGTAGTAGCAGAATGTTGGCACATACAACGTGCGTTAACATAGCCAAAGAGAAGGGTGTAGAATAGGAGATGGAAGAAGAATTCAGGATGCACAATCCCAACTTACTATTTCAAAAATCAAGAAAGTACTGGCAAGGAGACTAGGCAGATAAACCAGGGAGATACAGTAAAATGATGTTGGCTTTTGTAAGATAATAGAAAATATGTATATTGATGTCCACCCCCAGATTCCTGGCACAGGGCTCCTGAAATATTTATAATTTCCTGGATGGCAGGAGTGTTTTTTGCTCTATTGAGGCAACCCTGAATGGCTCTTGGATGAGAGATAGTCATTAAATACACCAAGTGATGATTAGCAGCATGGAATCTTCAGCCTCAGTCCCCCATTTTCTGGAGAAGGGACCTATTGATCAATTGTGCCTATGTAAGGAAGGCTTCATAAAATCCTGCTAGTAGGGGATTCCCAGAGAATCCATGTTGTCAAACATCCACACAGGAAGGGTGATACACCTCTACTTGATGGGAACAGAAGCTCCTACACTCAGGACCCTCCCAGACTTTGCCCTATGGATCTTTTCATCTAGTTGTTTATCTGTACCCTTTATCATATCCTTTCATACACTGGTAAATGTTAAGTAAGTGTTTTTCTGAATTCTGTGAGCCACTCTAACAAATTAATTGAACCTGAAGAGGGAACCATGGGAACCATCAATGTGTAGCCAAATTAGACAGAAGCTATGGATAACCTAGGAATCTACTACAAATTATTGACATCTGAAGTAGAGTAGAAGCAGTCTTCTGGAACTGAGCCCTTATCCTGTGGGGTCTGACACTATCACCAAGTTGATAGTATCAGAATTGAGTTAAATTGTAGGCTGCTCAACTGGTGTCATAGAATTGCTTGATGGGGGAAAAACTGCATGTTTGGTGACCGTAAATGACTGGAAGTTGAGTGTTGTGAGTGTGGCAGAAGTGTGAAAGTAAAGGAGACACACATAAAAGAAAGACACAGGAGGAAAACTGAGTTTCCCCATTATAGTTTTGCAGAAAGTATTGACATTCAGCTGATATTATCTAAGCAAGTAACTTCATATATCTAAGATTCAATTTCCTCATTGTAAGTTTGGGATAAATAGAATATCTATCTCAAATATTGTTGTAATCTTTCAGGGAGATAAAATTAGCAATAATTACCCAGCACAATATTTGGTATGTGACATACACTCAATAGATTATAATTAAAAGCAATTCTACTTTGCCTTTCCTCAGTTTCTGGGCAATGACTTTGATAAACTAACTTTAAATTATAGAAAAAGTGTGTGCTTCCTGGATTCTGGTAGAGTCAGAGGTTAAGAAAGCTATTAGAGATGGAGAAGGGGGGTAGGGGGAGATATCTTGTCCTCTAAAGGGACAAGTTGGCTTAGTCTACTCATTATAACAATTATTATTAGACAACTTTCATGATAATTTCTAATTCACAGAACAAACCTACATGGTTGGCATCAATAGCCTCATTTGATATATGAGGAAACTGACATTCAGCGAGTTCCAGTGTCTTGCCCATGATAATAAAATTAGGAAGGAGAAGATGGAGGATTTGGATGTAAATCAGTCTGGTCCCCATGTGTATTTACATGACACCACAAATTTCCTTTATTGATCTATTTATTTCCGGATTATTAATATTTATTTCCTCCTTCTGACCCATGAGATCCATGATGAAGGACCAATCTTTTCTGGTTTTGCCCATCATTTGTATCTTTGCCAAGCTTAGTGCTAAATTCATAGTAGAGGCTATGAATATTAATTGAGTGAAAACAAAGATGAATAAATGATAAAAGTGACCAAAACCACATCAGTGTGGTTCATTAGGACACTTTATTAACAGTCTGGGGAGGATGGTCAGAATAACATATCAATCTACTAATTCCTGAATTTCCCTTGTTTTAAACCATCTTATGGTTTGTTTGTTTGTTTGTTTGTTTTTAGTGTAGTTGACACACAATGCTATGTTAGTTTCAGGTGTACAACATAGTTATTCAGCTTCTTTATTACGATATGTTCACCACAAGTGTAGCTATCATTTGTCATGAGGCAGTGCTATTACAGTACCAGTGACTGTATTCCCCATGTTATGTCTTTCATCCCCATGGCTTATTCATTCCATAACTGGAAGCCTATATCTCCCTCTCCCCTTCACACATTTTGCCCCTCTCCACACACCATCTCCCTCTGGCAATCATCAGTTTGTTCTCTGTATTTATAGGCCTGATTCTGCTTTTTGTTTGTTTATTCATTTTTTTTAGATTCTACATATGAGTGAAATCATACCATATTTGTCTTGACAGTTGAACCATCCTATGTTTGAAGTACTACTACTGTGAAGAAGAGAGGTCATATAAAATGGGACAAATTTCTAGGATATTGACATAGAATTAAGCATCCTAACTACTTCACACAGCATAATGTATCAGAGAGAAGCTCTATTTCAACCATCACCACCATCTGCTGCTCCTGGAAATTTAACTTATGAACCCATGATTCATTTTAGTAAGAGATATGTTTCTGATTCTTCCATTCCATTCCTGTTATACTAAACCTAATTTTGTGTGACCAACCACAAAAAGAATAACTCATTTTTCTTAAATGAAAAGTTTTTGAAATCTGCGTGCTCAGATATTGCATTCTTTCCATCTTTTTCTTTCTATAATATGGCAAAGGATCAGGTTCATTAAGCTTCAAGAATATGGAGGAAATAATATGAATTTACAAGTCCTCCTTAATGACAGAATTCTTGATTTAAGACTAATCAAGGAAAGAAAGTGAACATTTTGCATAGTGTATGTAGATTGGTAGTAAAACTATATCCATAAATCATGCAAAGAGATGACTGCCTATTGGGAAAAATTTTTCAACATCAATGGACAATTTTCCATTTTTCCATCATGCAATTAATAGAACCAAGATTCTTCTTCAGAGTCTATGTTGCTGATTTGGGGTAGAATGTAATTTCCCTTTCAATTTTCAATTGCTACTGAGTTGCCCTTGGCATTTTGCAGAGCAAGAAAGTTGTATATGACCTTTTTGAGAGCTACTCAGCTACTGAGACCCTGAAATGTCAAGTACAACTCAGT
This sequence comes from Crocuta crocuta, assembly GCF_008692635.1. Taxonomy (NCBI): domain Eukaryota; kingdom Metazoa; phylum Chordata; class Mammalia; order Carnivora; family Hyaenidae; genus Crocuta; species Crocuta crocuta. The sequence goes on from NW_027528804.1 coordinate 2,132,668, forward strand.
TGCTCTCAGAAATTTTCCACTTGGCAATTCATTTGTACTTGAAATTGATCACATACAATGTAATTGAAATGCAAACAGAAAAAAAGAACTTGTAGACTCTCCTGGGAAAATTAATCCATATCATTGTATATGTGAGAGAACAGAGTGGTCTCTTTTCTCATTAGTGAAGAAATGTGGTCAAGTGGATTAAAGTAGGCCTTAGGTCAAGTGCCTTGGATCCTACTCACTGGCTTGGTGACCTTGTCCAAGCCATTTAGTCCAGGACTTCTTATGTATATTACAGGTGCTCTCAGGACAGAGGGACATATTTATCATTCTATTTGTAAGCACAATGCCCCTGTATCTCCCTGTGATTCTCTGCATCTCCCCTTTCCTTGATAGGGTGCTGATAGAGCTCTGCAAAGGAACAGTTGATCAGACCTGTGTTCATACTGTCCTTCAGAGGGAATCAAGCCTGACTGTGTAACCCAGGTGTTTTGATTTGTTCTTTCTGTCCTTCTCACAGTGGCACATCACAGACACATTGAATGAAACCTAAGAAGGGCTTTGCTACACATCTGTTTGAGTGTTGGCATAATGATGAGGAGTTCTTCCAGCCTCATCTTTCAGAAATTCAATTCCTTTATGTTAGTGAATGGAGAAAGATGCAGTAATCAACTGTGGTGTGAATTGACATTTAAAGGTTTATATTACATGTGAAAATAAATGCAAATATTGTCAAGCACTTAGGTTTTTACTCATCAGCAGGGTGAAATCTGGCCTTTCCCCCCTTAACTCTTGATGCTTATAGAGTCTCTGTTAAATAGCTCTTCAGTAAGAAGTTTAATTGACCTAGAATAGTAGTTCATAACTGGTGGTGATTTGTCCCCCAAGAGACATTTGGCAGTGTTTAGGGACATTTTCAGTTATCACCCTTGGGACAGTGCTAATGACTAGTGGGTAGAGGCAAGAGATGCCACTACACCTGCCTATACGGCACAGGAAAGGCCCCATCACAAAGAATTAGCCAGTCCAAAGTGTCAATAGTGCCAAGGTTGAGAAACCATGTCATGGACTGTTTCCTTTGTTAAGACAAAGTAAACATCTGAGTACTTCAGAGAATGGCCATTTGAACATAAAATCATAAATGTATCAAATAGCTNAATGTCATGGACTGTTTCCTTTGTTAAGACAAAGTAAATCTGAGTACTTCAGAGAATGGCCATTTGAACATAAAATCATAAATGTATCAAATAGCTACCCACACAAATTGTCTTTTTTCTCACTTTAGATTTCATATATTCACAATATCTTTCACCAGCATTTTGAGTGTGTGCATCTTTTTTTCCCTCTAAATGTGAGCAGTTGGAGAAAAAAATCAGAAAATTGGCACACTGAGAAGAGTCTCCTGGGAGGGACCTGCAGCCTGGTAGAGTGAAAATTCATGAAGATTGTGAAGCTAGATGAAACGGAATTAGAATCATGACCTAGCCACTTAATAGTTGTGTGACCTTGTGACGTTACATCACCTTGCTTCATTTGTTTAAAAAAAAAAGAATGCTAAAACCTCCTTAGAGTTTTCATGAGAATTGAAAGAACACATGCATAGTACCTGACACAGAGTAGGATGCAAAAATTGTAAGATGAAGGGTATTCTGTAGACACAGAGGTGAAACAGGGCCAGCTCTCTACAGGTGATATACCTTTGGCTTCTTACCTTGGGTTTCAAATGCCAGTGTCTCATCTTGCATGACTTTTCCAAGTTATTTATTAACTATCCATAATGAACACCACATAGCACAAGTGAGACAGCCCTGTCTTTTTAGAATTTTCAATCTGGATTTCTCTAGTTTGATTCTTAATAGTGGAATTAGCATTTAATATCTGTTCAAAGTGAGTGTAACCAGATCCTACTGGTTACCTCTTAAGATAGCAACATTTCCTGGTATAGGAATAAAAAGAAAGGCCAGAGAAGTTATTTCTGATAATCATCAAGCGTGAACCAAAAGGTGAACTCATCATAGTTTCTAGAGTATTACAGTGACTTCCTCAACAACCCAAAGCACTTCTTTTCAAAACAAAAGAAAATTACTAGGAATGTTACTAGAGTAATGTCTTCACTTATATCATTATTGAATCCAAATGGTCAAAAAGAAAAAACCAGGCAATGAACCCAAATGAAGTCATATGGGAGGAGGTGAACCCCCAGATTAGTGCTAAGCAAGCAATAGGTGTTCCATACATGTTGCCTGCCTGGTAACAAGAGGGAAAGGGATCTGCCTGCCCAGTGGTGGATTGGAGATGTTGCTAATAAACTCATTGCAATGGCCTCAAGCTATAATTACACAGAATTCCACAAACCAATTGCGCTCTCTCTCTCTCGCTCGCTTGCTCTCTCTCTCTGAATATCTCAACTTCCTGGATAAGAAACATTTCTAGAATAGAAATATTCTTATTTGCATCAAAATGATTAAATATGCAAATAAAAACAATTTGTATTCTCCTCTAGTAGAAATTAAAATTTTTAGAAATAGAAAAAAATAATTTATAGTAAGATCTCCTAGTTTGGGAGAAGATTTTTATGGGAACATGTCTATTAGACTTCAAGTTTCCATTACAAATTGGAAAGAAAATTCATGCTTTCTCCTTAGGAGAAAATTGATATTGCCATTGAATTAGAACATTTATGCCATTTTCCATCTGATAGTTATGAGATTCCCAACTTCCGTTCTCTACCAATCTCAGAAATAAGCCTGTAACACTTCAATGACATCCTGTGTGCTGGTTAACCATTTGCAGATTCTCCTTTTAAAACAGGTCACAACTCCTGACCTCATAGATCTCCCAGGCTGTAAATTGCTTTTGGGTGGAAGACCTTCATAGTATGTGACTGATGTGACTCTCTGTAGCCATTCCAACCAACATTCAATAGAACACTGAATGTGCCTATTCAAATGTGGTGACCTGTGTTTGATAAATTTGTTCAAATTAATAACCTGTAACTATTGCTAGCTGAATGGAATGGTGGTTCTAAGCCAGTTGGCGTGCTGAATCTATCTTGGTCAATTTGCAAACAGGCTACATCTCTCCTCTGAGCTTCAGTTTGATTAGCCAACACGAATACTTATTGAATTAGAATGTTCTGTTAATTTGTTTTTGCCGGTTACAAGGGGGTTGTTTGTTTAGACAGGGGGTTATTAATAGTCATTCTAGCTTTTTTTGTGATTAGTTTTCACAGGGTGCAAAATTGAGGGAAAGGGTGAGAAGAGTAAGGCTACAGAGGTCAAATTGCCACCCTCGTTCGCCCTCCTTGATTCTCATCTCTATCCTCTCACCAGTAGGTACTAATGACACATTTGACGTTTGCTTAAATGGATACCTCAAAATGGAGAATAGTATAGAAACTATGACTGAGTCTTATTTGCCTTTGCATCTTCAGGACCTAGCACTGTAGCCAGTTACATAGTTACCAACCTATTGAAACTTCATTGAAAGAATAATAAATACACTGCTGCTGCCTGTGCAACAATACCAATCTGCATATTTTTTATATCAAGTCTCTAGTTTCAGGAATAATCTTCAGTGATAGTTCTAAACATGTTATGTCGCACTTCTAACAGGCATGGAACATCAAGGGGTTTGTCGTTTATAAGTTACATCTTTATGAATGCCTTTGGCCATTGCACAGACTTTCCATTACCTTAGCCACTTACAACGTAATTCCAAATAAGTTTTGTCAGATGTTTTAGGAGAGTGGCTTTGGAAGGGTCCCTTTGCTTGAAATAGGCTACAGATAAAGTTGACATAAAGAATGTTCTTACAGAAGCAACCTGGGAAGACAAATAGTGCCAGTGAATTCGTTATATTTCACCTTTTCCTCCTCCTCCATTCTTCTGATAGTTCTGCTTTGCTTAATGTTTTGAATATTTAATACTATGCTAATTTTCTTCATTTAGTGTCATTTCTATTCTTGAGAAAATTTTATAGAAGTTGTTCTGCCAATATTTAAAATAAATGGAGGTGGTATTTGGGACATTTGCATTGTTTGAGATTATTTCAAACCTCAAAAATTGTTTTTCTTTCTCTATGGTCTTTTCTTAATGTTTAAAGGTGGTGACAACTACTAATAATGTAGTCATTTTCCTTTCTTCTCAAGTTCCAATTTTAGGTAGGAAAGAAAAATAAGATTTCACTGGGGTAGAGTCATCAAAGCTGATGTATGTCATAATTGCCTTAATAGCATTTTTTTGAACATTGATGCCGTAAAATATGGTAAAAAAAAATAGTATCCTCCATGAATTCAAGCACTTAGGGACAGGATCACCATATATTATTAAAAAAATTAACCTTGGTCTGTGATTTAACTGTCTAGTTTTTCTATTATTCTAAGCCCTTGATACACATAATCTCTTCCTCAAAACAGAGCCTCCTATTTAAATTCATACTTAAGAATTTATCCAGGCACGATTGGGCCTAGAATGATTTGGGAAATAAGGATTGGTAGCATCTTAGAATGTCAGAGTTGGTTTTTTTTTTAAATGTTTAATGTTTTTTTAATGTTCATTTCTGAGAGAGAGAGAGAGAGAGAGAGAGACAGTGTGAGCAGGGGAGGGGCAGAGAGAGAGGGAGATACAGAATCTGAAACAGGCTCCAGGCTCTGAGCTAGCTGTCGGCACAGAGCCCGATGTGGGGCTTGAACCCATGAACTGTGAGATCATGCCCTCAGCTGAAGTCGGATGCCCCCTAGAATGTCAGAATTCAGAGAGACATCAGAGATCATCTCATCTGAACTCCTCCACCTTTATCACCAATAAAATAAAGGCCCAGGGGAAAGCTATTTTCCCATGTCACACATATTATTAACATTAAGACAAAACTATGCCCCTTTCACTGTGTCAGGTTGGTTAATCTTCTGGCATATAGGTGGGATTTTTTTTTCCAATTTCTGTATGTTTACAACAGACTCTCATCTTACCACAAATCTTACACAAAAATATGTACTTTCATATAGAAAGCTGAGTGACTCATAACCCAATGTTCAATTTTCGTGATATTATGGATTGTATACTTACCTCTTATAAAGGTTTGCATGAATGAACATGGTAAACAAAAAACAGTATAAATTTTTTTAGAACGAAGGTTTTACTGGTAAATTTAAAATGTTTCAGCTAATATTAACCATAAAAAAGGAAAGATTCACGAATTCTGGAATTTTCTATCTGCCCTTTTCCTAAAACTAACAGAGTATGTTTCCTTGTTATGCATGTTTGAGTCAGTGATCATTTTGATGGACTCTTTCTTCAAGAAACAAGTTAATGTGGGCCGTTTCCAACATTACCTCATATTCAAAAACACCTCCTGTCTTCCACAGCAATGAGAAAATGGTGTGTTTGGCAAAGTGCTAATTGCTAAGTGAGTCTCTGTAAGGAACTGAGGCTGGTCTGTAGGTGGTAGGAAGGGACCAGTTGAAAGGGGTGCAGCTGGAGGTGAGTTAAGAGGGAATTTCAAAGGAGATTATCCAGGGAGAAAGGGCCTTTGTACTGTGGGGCATACTCACACCTGCTTTTTAAAAGTTCTGTTATCAGCACTTTGATAACCATCCTTCTCTGACATCCTACTCCCCTCCCAATCTTCCCTCAGATCCCAGGCTCTTCCAGCTATAAGCCCTGGTGAAATGTCAACAGTAAATAAATATGCTCTTTATAATTCTTAGACTAGAAACTCAAAGAGAGTGTAACATTTAGTGTAACGCTAGGCATTTGTTGTCAGCGGAACAACGTATAGGATGTAACAAATTAATGCCAAAACTCTGAAAAAACAAATTCCATTTCCAAGTACTCTACACCTCCCGATTTCAGCAGAATTGTTAAAACTGACCAATTAATGTGCTTTTTATTTGGAGAATTTGTTGTCTCAATTTGTCTTCAGATTCAGATTATTTTCCATATTAATTGATGCCATACTACAGCTCCTTCATCTTCGACATTTTTAGTTATTATCTTCACGATACTGGCGAAAAAAAGCATAAAGACTCTGCCTGTTTTTAAAATTGCAAAAGTGTTTCATTTTTGCAAGACTTTTTAGAACTAGCCAATGGAAAAAAACCAAGCACCACTTGTAAAAATTTTTCTAATATCCTAAAATATATTCACACACCATATATCCATCATTATATTTTATTTAAGGAAAAATATAAGCCACAAACCCAGAACTTACCATTAAGTTATATTTAGCATGTTTTCCAAATCCTAACGAGGCAGAAAATTGGTTTTCAACCAGAAATGTTATTATATGTGTATATTTTCTCTTAAACACATCATACTTTGAAAATATATTTGCTTTTCCTCTTTGAAAGAGGACGGTAGAGCCAAATAGTCTTCCTCTTGACAATAGCTGGCAAACTATATATGCTTAAAAAATACTTTTTGATGTGGTATGATTTGGGGCATTTTTTTTTAATTCAAGAAAAAAAGGTCATCTGGATTAAACACAAGTATGACCTTCATAATAGATTGGCTTAAAGAGTATTAAAACCGGGCCACCTGGGTGGCTCAGCTGGTTAAGCGCCATCTTTGGCTCATGTCATGATCTCACAGTTCGTGAGTTCGAGCCCCATATCCAGTTCTGTTCTGACAGCTTGGAGCCTGGGACCTGCTTCGGATTCTGTCTCCCTCTCTCTCTGCCCCACCCCCACTCGTGTTCTGTGTGTGTGTGTCTCTCTCTCTTTCTCTCAAAATTAAACATTAAAATTTAAAAAAATAAAAGGATATTAAAACTAAAGACGAGGATATAAAACAACTGCTGGGCTGCATCTTCCAATCAGAGTGGTCAAGCACTGTCCAGCTGGGCCACTCTGGCTGTCACTTGCCTCAGCTCCATCATCCCAGGAAATCCTGGTGAGCCACTAAGAAGAACAAGAGACACAAGCATGCTGGAAATGCTCAAAGGTTCTTTTGAATCCTTTTATCTTTAAAAGGAAATAGTTATGAAAGAGAAAAGACAACAGTGCTATGGAGAACCAAGCAATAGATTGCAGTTAAAGGCTTGAGGCTCTATACCAAGTCTCTACTAACAATAGTTCTGGGATTATTGCAAAATTACTTAGCCCTTTTTACAAGTTAGTAAAACTTCCACCTCCCTCATCTTGAAACATATGAAGTTGGTCTAAATCTTCAAGTCCTCTTGTAGTTCACAGACACTGTAATTCAGACTACCTATAAAAAATAAATGGAAGCAAATCTGAGATGTTTAGTTTTCTAAAGTCAAGTTGTAAAGGGTATAGGCTTTTTCATTAACAAATGCCAGAAGCTAGACCGAACTTTGTGGGTGCTCAATAAATATTAAACAATCAATTTTATCTTTCATCTGCAAAATGAGGTGAGTAATGCTGACTTGTCTCACAGACGTTCGCGTGAGAAATAATAAATGAGAACAAGGCACCTTTCAGATAATGAAGTAATTCAAATAAGCTGCTTTAGTAGGTCTGAGATCTAGCTAGATGATGCAAGTATAAAGTGTCTTTTTTTATTATTACATCTGTGAAATACAGCAGTCTTTTCATCTGTTTAGGAAGAAACAGTCATTATCCTTGCTTATCACCAAAGTCAGCATGAGTAATTTCTGCGCAAATGGAATTTTTCATGTGATTTTAAAATTTATCACTTTTAGCAAAACACACCTTTTATCTTTACCTGATATCAAAATGGAATCATGTCTTGATTTAAGTAGTTTAACGAGGTGTTCCATCAGCATTGCACAATTCCGCCTAAAGAAAATGCTCTTTGAAATGACTGATAAGCTGCACAAATGAGAAAATTGTAAATTTAATAATCCTCCTACTCAAAAATAATAGAATCCAAGAATTGCTACTAAGGAAAATGATGTATCGTGTTCTGGTTTCCTGGAGACTTCCACTCTCTGTTCTTTTCTACGTTTGTGTTCAATAAATATTATGTGCTATTTTTTTTTACAGTGTTTCAACAAAAAGCAGCCCGAAGACAATCTGATGGTGACAGGTTCCACGGTCCTAAGAGACAAGGTAGTCACATGAACTTCAGTTTATTTAATAATCTCTAAGTAAGATCTAAAGTCTTATGAATATGGAATAAAGTCTCCAAGGATAGAAGTAAATAATTGTAAAACCAGACAAACAGTAATAATAATAACTGTGCCCCTGATTAGTTTTACTCTTAAATTAGTGTCTTGCCCAAATATAATTTTGCCATAATAAGATTAATACAAGAAAATTATTTTAATTTATAAAGGGAAGAAACAGCCTTGTGAGAATGTTTGTGGCGATGTTGATGATGCTGTCAGCAGGGCTCTAGGAAGGTCAAGTAAGACAAATCCTCTAACATGCATGGTGACTATGCTTTTATAGACCTTTAGAAAGTAGCCTCTGGAATGCAAAGTGGGGACAGTGGGAAGACAGATGATTGATTCTGCAAAGAAAGGAACCAGCGTGGGACTTCTGTACTCTGCATTGAACTCCAATCAAAGACTATACCCTTTTCTCACTATTCTCTTGCCTTCAGCACTTGATCCAGCATTTCTGGGAGCACGTATTTGTCATGCAGAAAAGAGCTGAATCCTGAAGGTACAGAGACATCACACACAGTAAAAAAAAATTTCCTCTTGCTCTATAGAGAGGCGGCTGCCTCCAGTTTTCCCTGACATTTGTGGTTCCTATTGAAAAGAGAAACTCTAGTGGGTTGTTTACTGTGATTTTTTTTCCTCCTGATAATAAAAGCTTGGTTATAGTTCAAAAATAAGAAACATAAAAAGTGACACATATAGGGGGCTGGCTCTGATAATCAGTGAGCACATGCAGATGCTTTCAACCTCAACTCACCTTTGAAATAACTTCGTCCAAAATAGTATTGCCTTGAAATTGCTACCGGTATGTTCCTGACAGTGACATTAAAATAAAATCAGGAAGTTTTCTCACAACAGCCACTGAATACCCCCTTAGCTGGTCTCCCTTTGTGCTATCATAGAGATGGCTAGGCACTGACTGCATCCACTTCTAACAACACTTTTTAAATACACACCTCGGGGTGTCTGGGTGGCTCAGTCAGTTAAGCAAGTTACTTCTGCTCAGGTCATGATCTCATGGCTCATGAGTTCAAGCCCCATATTGGGCTCTCTGCTGTCAGCAGGTGGCTCTTGGCTATCAACACAGAACCCATTTCAGATCCTCTGTCTCCCTCTCTCTCTCTGCCCCTCTCCCCTGCTCTCAAAAATAAATAAACATTAAAAAAATACAGAACCTCAGTGAACCTATTTCTAAGACAGCCATGGATTTTCTTCCAAACAAAGGTGTGTCCTTAAGTGAGAGATCTTCATCCATCACTTCAAGTGGCACTTCCCATGGCAGCAAGGTTGTACTTAAATCATTTGCCCAATTAAGTACATGATGGTTGAATGAAGCAGATAGTAAAACAGAATTTCCGGTCCCCCCTCTGAACCCATAGATACACTATTTTTAAATTTAAATCCAAAAAAACCCTCTATCTGACAACTTTCCATTTCTAGTGATTCACTAATATGAGGGGAAGGATTTATCTTTTTAAGGTTACCATTATCCTTCCACTGAACCTTTACCTGTCTCAAGAAATAAATGCAGAACTCTATATGAGATTCTTGTACAATTAGAATCAAACGGTTCCTGCAGGATGAACAAAGTAGAGATGATTCCTTTCAGGACTCCCCCACATACCTCACAGAGTTTTGGAAAGAATAAAGAGAAAGGATACTTTGAGCTCCTTAGGAGAAAATTTTCCTGAAGCATTTTTTCAGTAAGTTATTCAGTTATCATGTTTTAATTAAATTCTGTTTGAATTTGAAGGGGAAAATGTGAAGAATGCCACCAGAGGTGAAGAAAGCTGACAAATAGCAAGAGTAATGAAGAGACCCTTGGAATTCTTGCTCTTACCAATTGTCCCCTGGTTTTCCCCCAGGGAGCAACATAAGGAAAAGCTGCTAGTGTCCATTAAGCCTAGAAGACACCAATTATTTTTCTTTTGTATGGACAGAAAACTAGTCTCTTCTGTACCCAGAAAAAAGAGCACAGTGAAAGGAAATAAGAACCTAATTATAAAATATTTTATTGGATTGGTATCTGTCCATATCTTGTTGCTTAATTTCTTTCCTCAAGATCAACAATAGGTAGATTTTTTAAAATTATTTTAGGGCTAGGATACTCAATTTTAATCAAATTTTGTGTGAATTTTTTCTCTCTAGATTTTTAAATCCAGCTGATTGATAAGGTTTTAGATTAGTCATGTTAGAACAGTTTCCCTAGATCCCTCTAACCCAGGACATCAGGACATCAGTAATTTTGCAGAACAGAAAAGAGTATTCCTCTATTGCAAGGAGAAGAGGAACATTGAACCTTATAGAATGTTGGAAAACCTTCCTGATTTCTGCAGGGAAATCAGAATCTAGTATGAGAAAAGAAGAGATAATTAAGAATAATTGGGAAGATTTTAAAAGTAAAGAATTAAGAACCCAAAAGAGTTTACTCTATCCAACCATTTTTCTGTAAACTTTTTCAGGTATTTATGACCATCCAGTCCATGGGACATACTAGGTGATCAAGATTTTTCATTACTGAATTAATGGTTACTCTTTAACTATCCTGGGATTTCATGGTATAATAGGAAAAGCAGTACCTGCTTCATCAAACAGAACAAAACAAAGCCTTTTTCTGAAATGTTTGTCAGAATCAAGATTTTTCTAAAGGGACTAGACAGATTCTCTAAGGAAGGTTAAAGAAATTATTTCATTATTTCACTATATGCTGGAAGGAAAAGGGATTACAAGAGCCAACTATTTTCCCCCTGAAATTATAAGTGTTTCAGATGCCCTACATTCAAGACTGCCGAGGGATTGCCAGGAAGTTACATTATTGCTAAGTCAAGGAATTTTCCTGAGGAACAGAAAGAATTAATTGGCACCATTTCCATGGAAACTTAACAGATTTCTTCAACTCAATTTTCACATCCTGAAAAAATATAAGGGAAATGGTGAGGACTTTGGATCACAGATAAAAGTTTCCATCAAAATACAGTTTTAACATCGGTTTTCCTGAGTTGGTTTTGAAATTAGAAAATTTCAAATTGGAAAAAAATGCCAGAGTGGTATCACATTCCCCCTTCTCAGAGAGGTCAAGGGTTTATTCAGAGGGGCACCTGGATTGCTCAGTAGTTTAGGCATCCAACTTCAGCTCAGATCATGATCTCATGGTTCATGGGTTCGACTCCCTGTTGGGCTCTGTGCTGACAGCTTGGAGCCTGCTTCAGATTCTGTGTCTCCCTCTCTCTCTGACCCTCCCCTGCTCACACTGTCTCTTTCGCGCACACTTCCTCTCTCAAAAATGAATAAACATTTTAAAAAATTTTTAAATAAAATAAAACAAAAATAAAATAAAATAAAATAAAATAAAATAAAATAAAATAAAATAAAATAAATAAACATTACAAGCCAGAGAACTGAATTTTGTCAGTGGGTTTGGAGTTCATCAGAGTTTTGAAGCCTGCATCATGTTAATGACGCTCATAGAAGATTGATTTATAACCCCTAATTTCATTTTATTAAATCTATACTAGGGGGAGATTCCTTCCCAGTGATTGGAATGCTTGGATTCATTAGGCCCCTACCAAAGAATAAAGTTTCTGTGAAATAGTATTAGTAATTAGAAGAACACTAAGTAAATATGATCAAGTCAAAGAGGGCTGGAGGAATTTAAGGGCTACTTCTTCAAAGACATGGAAATATCTGGTTAATTTTCCTGGTCTTACAAAATCATATATTGTAGGATACTCACATCTCCCATACCTGTTGCACCTTTTCTTTCTCCTCTATTATATTTTTTTCTTGGACTCTGTCAAGGGGCCTTTTCTATCCTAACCAGAATCATCTGCATATTATTAATGTAGTCTTACCTCAAATATGATACTTAGCAACTAATGAAGTTTAACACTTCTAACATTCTGAACTGCCTCCTGGTGATTTTGGGTCACATCAACAGATCTCCTCAGTCACACAGTTAAATAATGAATCTCATCAGGGGTGTGCTGTTGCTGTCACTCTTGGGAGGCAAACCATTTCTTTGGAGTATAGGATCAGATGGGAGGTAGAGGGAACTTGTTGGCGCTAACCACTTGCCTATATCAGTGCCTCCCAGCCCTTAATGAGCCTAAGAATTGTGGAGCTTCTAAAATTTGGTTGCCTAAGTTCTACCTTAGTCATGGCTAAAAATGGGACACATGAGAATAGTAATCAGCAATAATCTCAAGACCAACTTGCCAAAGACAAAATATAATCAAAAGAAGCTTTTTTGAAGGCCACATTGTGGTCAAATTTGGCCACTAACTGTGTTATATTTCAGGAATAATCTGCACAATACAATTTTAATTTTTGCCATGTTTAAACCATGCTTAAATCCATGTTTCATGTAAAAATTCAAATGTCCAGCCACTCCCTAGTATATTACTGTGTCATTTGCTATAAGATGACTTTTGCTGTTATCATTTATTATGCTTTCCATGTTTTCTACTTAAGACACATTCCTATAGACTCCTAACTGTGTAAAAAGTGAAAAAATAAAAGGTATAAAAAGAATCATGTCAATAAAAACATGAAGGAAAGCATATTTATTTTTGATAATGAAAACTATTCACATGTGTTGAATACACAGGCACTAAGTCTTTTCTGCTCAGTAACTACCTGCCTGGCCCTGGTATAATCTCTGTCTGCACACCGATTCTTCAATACAGACTGAAAAGTCATTATTGGCTGCCCTTTTCAGGGGTTGTAAATGCTCATGGGAAAGATATAGTCAGGGAACATATCTTGTTTGTGTTCTCCAAGTGCTCAGTACTGCAACAGTCTGATAAATGTGAAATAACCACATTTTCTGTCAGTAGGAGACCTGGGAAAATGGTGATATTGCCCTTAACATGGGGGAAACGAGAATACTGGTCCCTGAGGAATTTTCATCAGGCTGTTTTTGCTAACATTGGATATTTTAAAAAGCAAAGACAGGGAATTACCAAAATGTGGCCATTTGTACTCCATAAAAGAATAATGGCCTTGGTTTTCTTTTCCAGTATAACTTACATTTCCATTTCTACAAAAATGTTGTTGTTGTTGTTGAAGTCATACCCGGAAAAACTTGTGTAATAGCTGAGTTCTTGTCTTCTTTGGTGATGTGTCAATAACTCATAGTAAAAAGTGAGAAGGAGGTATTTAATGTTACACTTTGCATCCTGAGACCACCAAATACAGCTCTGCGATGGAAGGGTGGCATGGTCAAGAAGAATTCTGACAGTAATTGATGCAGGGATTTGGTCACTTACAGACCTATCGGTACATAGCACCAAGGAATCATGTTTCACCTGTATGTGACAAAGCTGCCCTGACAAACCCGCTAAAGCCTGGGATCCTGAGTTGTGAACTGCAAATATCAACATCCTCTGCAGCCTAGAGCAGAGAACAAGATCTGACTGAGCTAACACAAGGAATAGGAGCAAAGGATAAATAAACACTAAATCTCCTGTTGAACATGATTCCATAGATGTGTTCTCTTTCGAGAAGGACTGAGTAAGAGAGCAAATAATATGAGAACTTCAAAACCACTCCAAGGAAAAGGCAAGATAATTTAATCATGGAAGATTAGGGATAATTATATTTCTGTAAACGACCTGTTTTTTCAGTAATGTTGTCATATATCTTCTCACAAAGCACCAAGCTATCAAAATGTAGATAATGGGAAATACAAACACACACACACACACACACACACAAACATTTCAACTCACAATTTGTAATTTTTTTTAATCTGAAGCTTTTTATACATTTTTTAAACTGTGTGGAAAACTGCTTTAAGGTAGTAACTATAAAGAAGTATGGATTATTTGAATTTTCATTTATTAAATTTAAGCTGAACTATTCAACTTTCAGATTCAGTACCTGACACCGGTCAGTAAAAAAAAATTCAGAAAATTGTGACCTCATAAACAAATTGAAAACATAGAGAAGAAACAGCAGCAGAAAGCCTGAGATGAAGGTCAGGCTAAGATGAAAGCAAAATATATGAAAGACATTTTAGGTGAGAGGGCAGGATGATATGAAACATGACATGAATTAAAGGGCTCTAGTGACAAGAGGAAGTATGGTAAAAATAAAATAAAGTTAGAGGCTAAAATTTCAGCAGCAAATTAATATCCACATTGGTCACAACAAAAAGGCCTGATGGTGGATAAAAATCAAGTTATTGAAGTTGAGAACATAATTTGAGAAAAGTTTGTTCTCAATACATGGAAAGACTGAAAACTATCAGAAGATATGGAGAAGAGAGATCCAACTCGTGTATAATAGGTTCGTTTTGTTGTTGTTTTGTTTGTTTGTTTTTAAATAGAATACAAAATGCAGTCAATGACACAGCTAAACAAAGCTTTAGAAAACAGGGATGTGGGGGACAATATGGGCTACCTGTGACCCAGAAAACAATGAGGAAATTTAAAAACACCCTAGCAAATCCTTTTAATTATAAAGATGAAGGAATAATCTGAAAGCACTAAGAAGATATTTTAACTTAGATTTTCTATTTTAAAAAATCAAAATCAGTTTTAAAAATTAGAATCTGTGTAACAAAATTTTGAGATAACAGACTACACAGTTTATTAGGAAAAGATTGCAGCTTAAGAAGTCTGTATTTAGTCTGGTATTTCATTCCCGTAAGAAGAAAACAAATACAACTTTTAGATAACCAAGGTTTTAAAAAAATTAGAATTTCTGTGTCATGAAAATATTACCCAAAATGCATTATGAGTAAATGAGAGACTAAGCAAAATAAAAAGCTCAAAGAGAACTTATGGTATTAAAGAATTTGTGGTGAATAATGAATTCTATAAAACATGGAATTGTATGTAAATAATTATTGTAGAGGCGGCTGGGTGGCTCAGTCAGGTAAGCATCCGACTTAGGCTCAGGTCATGATCTCACAATCCGTGGATTCGAGCCCCACGAAAGCACAGAGCCTCTTGGGTTCCTAGATATCCCTCTCTCTCTGTCCCTCCCCCACTGTCTCTCACACATGTGCTCGCTCGCTCTCTTTCTCTGAAAAATAGATAAACATTTAAATAATTCTTGTAAATATACTTATAAAAGGTGAATGTAAAATATTGGTGATAAAGAATATGTAATGTGGCAAATCATAATATGGGTTCGATGCTCAAATAATATAAAGCGGTCTAGGAACTAAAAGAAAATACAAAACTAAAATCACACCCTTTCATTCATGACTTAGTTATCAAAAATATATAAGGTAAATAATATTTCTGAAATTTAAAGTAAAATATATACTTTCCAAATCACTTAATATTATGTGTGTGTGTGTGCACGCGCGCGTGCGCGCATGTGTAGTCTTTTATAACAAAAGTCAGAAACTAGTATTTTTAGTACATGGAAAATTATTAAGAGAAAACACAGGGGTAAGAGGGATTTTGGCTAAGCTAGCCTAACAGGGTTCTTGCTGAAGGCAGGGCAAGGTATCAGATATCACCTAGGGGGTGATGGAAGGTATAGGAGCTCAATCAGATTATCAAGGGTAGGGGATTCTGTCTAAGCAAATTTAGCAGATTCTTAAGAAAATTGAGCAATACAAAGACAGACAGGGATGTACAAAAGGTGAAGCCTCGTTGGGAAGAGGACTCAGAGAAGCCTGACTCAAGTTTGGTCAAGGGAGGAGCTCTGTCAATATGCAGCCCTAATTTCAAGACATGTGGATACTTTGTTTGGAACTTACAAATAATTCAACACTCCAGGTCTCTCCTAATTTACTTATGTGACCCAGAGTTACTTTACATGCCAATTCCCTAGGTATGGAACAAAAAATAACTTCACATTTAAATCTTGCTCGCTGGGTTTCTAAGTTCCATTGCCAACAGATTCTTTCCAATTACTCACAAAATAATATGGTAAGATAGTACAGTATGGTATGGCATTGGGATAATGTATCTGCCATGGCTCAGAATGGTATATATGCCATGGGAAAGCCTATTAGCAGAATGGGAGAGAGTTTCTTATTGTAAAAACCACAGGTATTATCACAGAAAGCCAGAAATTTGAAGAAATTAATCTCTGATACCATCACATTAGAACAATTTGTATCATCTTAAGATAATTTCTTTCCATGCTTTACTTATGAACATTTATATCATTAAAATTTTACTGTATATACAAATTAATATCCTGCTTTTGTACTTATTATATAATAAGTACATTATATATATAATTATATATAATTATATAATAAGCACTTTCTATGTTACCACATGGTCTTTTCAATTATTGTTATTATTTTAATGACTACTTAGTATTTGTGAGGTAAATATTTCATTCTTTAAATTCTTTGTTTTTGGGCAATCAAGTTATTGCCTTTTAAATTTTCAGTAAAAAATGTTCTTCTAGCCAGTCACTCAGTAATAGAAATAATTTTAACGAAAAGCTCAATTCACTCTCTTACGTAATCTGAAGATTCATACACTCATCATAAGTGATATGTGATTAAATAGAAAATCTGGTAAAGAGATACTGATCCAAGAGGAACTAAAACACTAGAAACTATCGTTTATCTGGAAGTTTTTACACTAAGAGACCAAGAGTCTGCAATACGCACAGTTAGCAATCGGACAAATGCTTTTCACCAAAATTATGTTAACATCATCCTAACTTTTCCGAAAATAAACTAATAATAAATATAAAATTGGGGAGGAAAAAAGAAAACCTTCCATCCCCCATAAAACAGTGATCTAAGTGCACTAAAGTAATTTTGCACACCCTACTAAAAATTATAGGTTGCACGTTTTGGTTTGACTAGTCTGCCCTTGGGAGGCAAGATGATAAAGTGTCTAAATAATTTTGTTTTGCAACTTGTCATGGCTCATGGCAGGGGGGCAGGTAAGTAAAAGTAGAAATATGTAAACTTAGTCTAATTATAAACAGCTCACTTTCAGAACTTGATCTGTCTAGAACTGCTGCTCTTAACCTTTATTCTTTTGTTCTCTTTGCACAACCACACAAGACTGAACCCCTACCCCCCAAAAAAGTCATCTTACTTATATTTTAGTAGCAAAAATTTGAAAGGTGAAGGGGTAATTGAAATGGATATTGTTACGATGATTCAGTAGTTTTTGGATTTAGCTATTACCTGCACATATAGCAAAACAAGCTGGTACAGTTTTCCGGAAAGAGGTTCCTTGAGATAACTTCAACAAAAGAGAAAATCCAGCTGCATGGGTTACTTGAGATAAAAATGGATTCGCACTTAAGCAAAAGGATGACAGAAGTGAGGTGCTAGTTACATGTCTTAGCTATTAAATGATGGCACTAAACCTCCATGCTCTGGCAAGAATGGCACACGGAATTCTTTTGCAAACTGTACCTTACGAATTGGAGTGGATTGCGGAGGCCTATCAAAAGCAAATGGTATAAGAAGCAAGATCTCAATTGTTATCTGTGCTTTTGGCCTCTGCAATAGTGAGCCCTCTGGCTAACTTGTGCTTCTCCAATCCTCCTGGGATTTCATGCTCCTTCATCCCTGAAGGAAAGGATTGAGAGTGTAGAATCTGTTGACATCTTGTTAGTTCTGGGGGAATAGGACTTTTGAAAGAAAAGACAAGCCAGGAAAGCCCCCGTAGAATCAGAATGATTGGCCATGGAGCAGTTTTGTGTGTATGTGAATCTTTTCAGAAAGGAACCCTTTCTGTGTCCCTGTTTCAAGATTCCTTGCTAGAATCCTTCTCAAAACTGAGGATGCCATTAAAGGTCACTCCAGGACAGCCCCAAGGCTCAAGTCCCCTTGAAATACTTAACACCTGCTATCAAGTACTTGAAACGTCTGTTTTCCAGACTAACCAATCCAAACACTAATAACAAATCCTTACTACTATAGAATTTGAATGCTCTCCCCATTTCTAAGTCCCTGTCTGTCTGGTCTAGTGCCAGTCTAGCTGATCTATTTCTTTCTTGAAGATGAGCTCCCAGGAATGAGTGATTCTTCAGGGACAGCTCACTAGTACACAGCTGGACAGGATTGCCTATTCCCTCCTAGACTGTGGACATATTTAGATTTGATAGTGCATGAGACATAGACTGCTGAGGAGTTACTCAGTCCTTCCTAAGATAATGTAAGAAATGCGTTGGACTTAATAGAAATGTATAAATAAGAAGAAGGTACAAGCTCAAATAAGTTCTGCAGCTATGCAGATAACACAAGTGTGATGCCATCCAGTGACCGTAAAGAGGGATCCTTATCCCTCTTGGGACAGTCTGGAGAGCACATAGCATCCTTAAAGGCATGCAGCCTCTTTTATGTCTTTAACGCCACGTAGGACAAATAAAGCACTGACCTCACCCATGGTCTGTGTCCCAGGCTGGTGTATGGTGTGGCATTAACAGCCACACATGGGAAACTGGACCATCCAATGTTCTTATTGTGCTGAGCAAAATAAACTCTCTTGGAAAAAAAAGCAGTTCATTACAAAATGAGCAGCAATTGCTTATTTTAAATCTTTCAGGAGTAAAGTTGCAAATGCTCCTGAAACTTTATAACACTTGGATGTTGGTTGAGATCACTTTTCCAAAAGGTAATGATTATGTTCATTCCACATTCATCCAACAAATATTTATTATTGATAATAATGATAATATTTATTTAGCTTACTATTTGATAGTCACTAGGCTACATTTTGTGCACATGATTAAAAATAATCCTCACTAGAATGTCTGGGTGGTTCAATCAGTTAAGCATCTGACTCTTGATTTTGTCTCAGATCAAGAGCCAAATGGCTCAGATCAAGAGATCATGATTTGTGAGTTCACGCCCCGCGCCAGCCTCTGCACTGATGGCACAGAACCTGACTGGGATTCTCTCTCTTTCTCTCCCTCTCTTTTTCTCTCTTCCCCTCCCCTGCTCTCTCTCTTTCTCAAAATAAATAAGCAACCTTAAAAACTCCTCACAAAAAGAAAATGAAATTGGTACTGCCCATAATTAGTACCATGCAGAACTTTACTAGTGTTCTGTCTCTACTTGTCCCTTTTTCTTTTTCCCAGCGATGACACACATTCTTTTCACCATAACCTGACAATCCTTAGAAGGAAACTCATTAAAATTTTGTACGGATTTAGTCTGTAACTGCTCATAGACTGGCAAGAATAAGAAACTCAACTGATTTGTTTTTAGAGTGCTTTTCACCCCCTCCCCCCAATTGACATATATTGTCTTCTTGTTAAAACTTCTTCCCCTCATAATGTAGACAGAGCTCGGCTGGAGGGTCAGGTCTTTTCCACCGTGGACTGCCTTGCTGCTGGGCAGGAAGAGCTCATCCTTCTGCAAGAGAAAGTCAAGAATGGGAAACTGTCTGTGGATGAAGCCCTAGAGAAATTTAAACATTGGCAGATGGGAAAGACTGAACTGGAGATGATTCAGCAGGTAATAATGACCCTAATCCTTTCTGGAACATTCATCTCACTTGCAGAGCCTGTCTGTAAATGCATAGTCTTTGTAAGAAACACAGATACTGTTCATTTGACTTTAACTAGCCACACATACACAAAAAAAGATGCTTTCAAACTACCAATTAAATGTTTGCAACTATCTCGATTTCATGTATACAAACCATTGTTGATCTCAATGCTGGGACCCACTAAATCAGAGCTAATACCCAATCACCTTATTAGGCTGTTCTTAGTATAGTGAATGTTTTGTGAATCTCACTGCTGAAATTAAGGTGAAGCATCTTTACATTAACGCATGCTCAACATTCTGAAGAGTGTATTATGTGGACCATACTTAAAGGGAACAAGAAAATGATTTAAATCATATCAGGCAATAGTCCTCAACAAAATATAATAAGTTTTCTCTTCTCTTCCCCTTAACCTTTGGAGGGGAAAAGGCTGTATATATCAGTCAGGATTTACAGAGATATGCTGCCAAGCAAATCAACTTCAGATAAGCTTGTCTTCTAGAAATATAATGTATAACTCGAGAGGGTATTAGAGTAGGTGGTTCCGAGGTGAGGCTGAAAACAAAATATACCATACACATCCCATGTCATTCCTCCGTGAGGGGTATCAGGACTGTATTCTGTTTAATCCCACAGATTTTCCTACACCACAAATAGCCCAACAGTTTTCTCTTCTCATCACAGAAAACCCCAGTGCCATAGAAACCAGTTCTCAGGAACTGTTTGATTAAACACATTTAATTAGCTAGTTTAGGCCAAAGTACAAATAATCATTAATAGCTTAATATGCCACCTTTCCCAAGGGATCATTTTTGTTGAAAAATAATGCATAGGAAAACATTTTTAAACAACAGAAAAATGAATCCCAGTGATGAAACTGCAAACAAATGTGGCCTCTAGGCAGAAGGTAGTTTAGGCAAGGGACTTTGCCAGTACCTCTGAGATCACTTCTCAGAAGCCACCTATCTTGAAGGGCAGCTCTGGTTGTGGGTGGTGGCTGGACTTGGGCCTGCTTTGCCAAACAAATGAGGAAAAAATGCTGACTGTACAGTTCTGCAGCCGATCTAGTTCATGATGAGAATGACAATGCTGCTTCTCAGTCTGGGCCAATGCCATCACCATCAAACATCTTTCTTATTCTGAAAGGGATAAAATGTGCCTAAGTGCCAACACTTTCCTAGCCTTGTTAGCAAGTTTTGCTGAAAATAAGTCCATTATACTTCACCCTCCTCAGATCATAATAAAGCTTGCGATTTAGAGGAATCCAACTGAAATACCTTCTTGAAAATTATTTCACTAGTTGTTTTATTAAAGGTTTGGTTGTTATTAATTTGTGTGTGTGTTTATATTTAATATTCTTTTAGAAAGAAGTTAAGGTGGTCTGTTAACTACTTTGAGACTGATCTGACTTATCCAATATACAGGGAAAATGGGATAATGAATAAGGTTACTGTTTACACAGAACAAAACTTAACCTGTAAATCCAAGAACAAGCACTAAATCAGGCCTTTTCTTTTTGTATGTTTCCAGCTTTAATGAGATATCATTGACTATAACATTAGGTAAATTAAAGTGTACAGCCATGTTGATTTCATACACTTGCATATTGCAAAATGATTACCACCGAAGTATTAGCTAACACCTCCACCATATCAAAAAATTATCATTTCTTTTTTTGGGTGAGAACATTCAATATCTACCCTCTTAGCAACTTTCAAGTACATAATACAGTATTGTTTACTACCATCCCATCACTGTGCTGTGCGTTGGACCACCAGAACTTATTTATCTTATAACTGGAAGTCTGTACTCTTTCATCAACTTCACTTTCCCTCCACTTCCTGGTCACTGGTAACTACCACTATACTCACTGAGGGCAGCTTTTTTAGATTCCACCTATAAACAATATCATACCATGTTTGTCTTTCTCTCTCCGACTTTTTTCACTTAGCATAATGCCCTCAGGGTTTATTCATGTCACAAATTGCAGAATTTCCTTCTTTCTCACGGTTTATGTATGTAATCACATCTTCTTGATCCATTCATCCATTGACAGATGCTTAGGTTATTTCCATATCTTAGCTATTGCAAATAATCCTGCAGTGAATGTGAGGGTTTAGTTATGTCTTCAATATCCTATTTTCATTTTCTTCATATATACACCAAGGAATGGGATTCCTAGGTCATACATAGCTCTATTTTTAATTTTTAAGAAACCTACATACTGTTTTCCATAGTGGCTGCATCAATTTACATTCCTACCGACAATGAACAAGGGTTCCCTTTCCTCCACATCCTGCCAACACTTGCTATCTCATGTCTTTTTGATGATAACCATTCTAACAGGTGTCAGGTGATGATACGTCAATGTGGTTTTCATTTGCATTTTCCTATTGATTAGTGATGTTGAACACCTTCTCATATACCTGTTGGCCATTTGTATGTCATTTTTGAAAAACTGCCTTATTTAGTCCCTCCACCCATGTTTTTTCTCTGACCATTTTTTAACTAGATTATTTGACTTTTGCTACTGAGTTATTTGGGGGTTTTTTTTGTTTTTTTTAAATTTTATATTATTATTTTTATTGTTTAAAAAAATTTTAGCATACGTGGGGGAGGGGCAGAGAGAGAGGGAGACACAGAATCCAAAGCAGGCTCCAGGCTCTGAGCTGTCAGCACAGAGCCTGCTGTGGGGCTCAGTCCCACGAACCATTGACACCATAATCTGAGCCAGTCAGACACTTAACTGACTGGGCCACCCAGGCACCCCACTATTGAGTTATTTTGAATTCTTAATGTATTTTGGATATTAACCCCTTACCAGATATATGATTTACACATATTTTCTCCCATTCTGTAGATAGCCTTTTCATTTTTTTTATTGTTTCTTTTGCTGTGTAGATGCTTTTCAGGTTGATATAGTCCTACTTGTCTATTTTTGCTTCTGTTGCTTGTGCTTTGGGGTGTCATATGCAAAAACCTATTGCCAAGATCAATGTCAAGGAGTTTTTTTCCCTGTGTTCTCTTAGTCCTTAACATAAGGGGCTGGACAATATTCAGAATAACAGAAAAATGGATTTTCTCCTCATTTTCCTAATATACATNGTATATAGAATATATATAGTATATAATATATATAGTATATAGTATATATAGTATATAATATATATAGTATATAGTATATATATATATACTATATGTATATATACTATATATACACAGTCATTTCCACAGACTTTTCTTTTAAAAAATATCTATTTTTGGTAGAGCACAAGCAGAGGAGGGATCCAAAGTGGGCTCTGCACTGACACCAGGGAACCCAATGTGAGGCTTGAAATCACAAACCCTGAGATCATGACCTGAGCTGAAATCAGGCGCTCAGCCGACTAAGCACCCACGTGTCCCTTCACACACTTTTCAATATGACTCCTATAGTTTGCAAAAACATTCATTTGTACCCTGAGGTACAAATCTGTCAGGGGTAACTGTGATGTTATATTATTATTATTATTAATTATTGATACAGGTATTATCCTAAGAAAATAAGAGGAAAAGTGGCATAACCATAAAGTTAATAATGGAAGAGTTTCTAGCGTAATGAAGACCCATGTAGAATCCCTAGAGTTGAAAGTGAGAAGGCTGAGAAGGGAAAAACTGCCTTTTACTCCCCTCACTCCTGCTCATAACCAGTGAATGCCTGAAGAAGAATATTTACTCCACTCATAGAAGAAGATCTTTAAGGCAGTGAAAACAACTCTCTTTTTAGGAAGCATGGTTTCTAGGTTTCAAGGGAAACTCTTAGGAAAAAAAGGCTATTCATAGATTCTCTTCTAAAAGGAGATTTTTTTTCATGTTAGCTTGTTTTACATTTTGGATAAAATGATAATAAATGTTCAACCTAGAAAGTTTTGGAAAGCAAAGAAAGATCACAGATGAGCTAAGAAGGGTAATCCAGTTATGTATCATTTGCTTCCAAGGCCCTAGTTCTTAAAAGAAATATGTAAGGAAGATTGTGCCCTACAGAGGCTAGAGATGGGTTCATGCAGAAGCAAATCACCACTGTGTCACACTTTTGCTTTTGGACACCATATAGCCAAGGTAGCCCACTCTGGTGTTAGATCAGGAAAGCCACTCCCAAAAGAACTGGGCTTTGGGTCCCCATGCCGACTCTACCACTTACAACTCTGTGATTTGGAAGTTACTTAACCTCTCTGAATCTCAGCTTCTATTTCTGTAAACTGAGATGATGGCATATATGCTTCATGAAGTTGTGAAAATTAATTAAGATAATGCATTCAAAGTGTCTGGGATGGCTGATTGGGATGCTGTAAATATCAAATTGGTGCTACATAGTCATGGTGGTCCTAATGACAGTAGTTGATGTTTTCATCTTGATCTATGACAAACTTATAAATCCTCACTTCTATTTTCTGGTCATTCTCTCATTAAGGAAAAATTACGCCAACTCCGAGACTGCATCATTGGGAAAAGGCCAG
The DNA here is from genome assembly GCF_008692635.1 of Crocuta crocuta. Lineage (NCBI taxonomy): Eukaryota > Metazoa > Chordata > Mammalia > Carnivora > Hyaenidae > Crocuta > Crocuta crocuta. Next base: position 2,156,675 of record NW_027528804.1, read on the forward strand.
AAGAAGAAAATGTCTCTGGTAAGTAAGATCTGTCTGTTATTCAAAAGTGATAGAGTGATGAAGTAGAAAATGTAAGGGCTGTGGAGTCAACCAAGCCTGCAGTCAAATCCGCACTCCATCACTTCCCAGCTGCAGGACTGGCGAGCATCTTAATCCCTGGTACTCAGGTTCCTTGTCTGCAAAATAGGAGTGATTATAGATATATCTGGAAGTGGTTGTATAAGTTCACATGTAAAATATTTTTCACTTTCTTTGACCCAGAATGAACCTTCAATAAATGCTAGATTCTTTCCTTTGGTTTCTATGAAAATTGCAAATAATTCCATT